>NW_027203064.1:10000-112995 GCF_024711535.1 Dipodomys merriami | reverse complement strand
TTTTCCGCTTGACTCATACCTATACTAGATATTGCAAATAAGGGAAACCATGGGACCTATGCTTCTTTGGGCCTGGCTTACTTCACTTAATATAATTTTTTCCAAGCCTTTCCATTTCCTAACAAATGGGGAAATGTCATTCTTTCTGATGGAGGCATAAAATTCCATTGTGTATATATACCACATTTTCTTGATCCATTCATCTACTGAGGGGCATCTGGGTTGGTTCCATGTCTTAGCTATGGTAAATAATGCTGCAATAAACATAGGTGTGCTGGTAGCTTTAGTGTGGTCTTGTTTGTATACATTTGGGTAAATGCCCAAAAGTGGGATTGCTGGGTCATAGGGGAGATCTATGTGAAGTCTTTTGAGGAACCTCCATACTGCTTTCCAAAGTGGTTGAACAAGTTTACATTCCCACCAACAATGAAGTAAGGTTCCTTTCTGTCCACATCCCCTCCAGCATCTGTTGTTGTTAGAGTTCTTGATTTTTGCTGTTCTAACTGGAGTGAGGTGATATCTCAATGTTGTTTTGATTTGCATTTCTTTTATGGCTAGGGATGTTGAACATTTCATCATGTGTCTATTGGCCATCCTTCTTTCTTCTTCAGAGAAGCTTCTCTTTAAGTCTTTCGCCCACTTATTTATTGGGCAGTTGTTTCTTTGAGGATTTGTTGTTGGGTGGTTTAATTTTTTGAGTTGCAAGTATATTTTAGATATGAGACCCTTGTCCGTTGTATGGCTAGTAAAGATCTTCTCCCAATCGGTGGGCTTTCTATTGATCTTGCCAGCTATGTCATTTGCCCTGCAGAAGCTCTGCAATCTTATGCCATCCCATTTGTCCAAACTTTCTTTGATTTGTTGTGCTTCTGGGTCTCTATTCAGAAAATTTCGACCTGAGCCAAGGAGACCTAGGGTTTCTCCTATTCCATCCTGTAATATTTTCAGATTTTCTGCTTTGAGTTCAAGGTCTTTGATCCATTTGGAGTTGATTCTGGTGCAGGGTGATATATAAGGATCTAGCTTTAGTTTTCTACATGTAGTTAACCAATTTTGCCAGCACCATTTACTGAAGAGGCTGTCTTTCTTCCATTCTATTGTTTTAGCTTCCTTATCGAAGATTAGATGGCTATAGGTCTGTAGGTTCATTTCTGGGTTTTCAATTCTATTCCATTGGTCCTGAGGTCTGTTCTTATGCCAATACCAAGCTGTTTTGATTACTATGGCTTTATAGTACAGTTTGAAATTTGGTATTGATATTCCTCCAGCAGTGTTCTTTCCGTTGAGGAGCGTTTTTGCTATTCGGGGTCTTTTATTGTTCCATATGAATTTTTGGATTGCCTCCTCTATTTCCTTGAAGAATGAGGGTGGAATTTTGATAGGTATCGCGTTGAATTTGTAGATAGCCTTGGGAAGTATTGCCATTTTCACGATGTTAATCTTGCCAATCCAGGAGCATGGGAGGTTTTGCCATTTTTTAAGTTCTGTGTTGATTTCCTTTTTCAAGATTTTAAAGTTTTCATCATATAGGTCCTTCACTTCTTTGGTTAAATTAATTCCTAGGTATTTTTTTTTTGTGGGGCTATTACAAATGGAGTTGCTTTTCTAATTTCAGCCACACTTTTCTCATTGTTGGCATATAGAAAAGCCATTGATTTTTGGGGGTTAATTTTATAACCTGCTACTTTGCCAAAGTTTTGAATCAGCTTGAGTAATTTGGGAGTGGAGTCTATGGGATTCTTTAAATACAAGATCATGTCATCTGCAAAGAGGGAGAGTTTTATTTCTTCTTCCCTATTTGGATCCCCTTTATGTCTGCATCTTGTCTTATTGCTGTAGCTAGGCATTCTAATACTAGATTGAAGAGAAGTGGAGAGAGTGGGCATCCTTGTCTTGTTCCTGAGTTAAGAGGAAATGGCTTTAGTTTTTCACCATTGAGTATAATGCTGGCTGTAGGTTTGTCATATACAGCCTTTATTGTATTGAGGAATGTTCCATGGATTCCTAATTTTTCCAGAACCTTCATCATAAAGGGGTGTTGTATCTTGTCGAATGCTTTTTCTGCTCCTGTTGATGTGATGAATAATATTAATTGATTTGCTGCCTGTCATCTGAATTTCAATTGTCCTATGATGACAAACCAACAATACTGAAGAGAATTGCCACTCTTCCATCCATTCTCCTCTGCTTCCTGCAGAAGAACTCCCGTTCCAGCATGATCACACACAATGAATCTATGGTTGCCTTTAGTTCCTCTTTCTTCCTGAGGAACAATGAGAGATGCTGGTAAGAGGAAAAAGCCCTTCCCTTTAGGTAGCTGGACAATAAGATCACAAATTCTATCTCAAATGAGAGTCAGGATTGGAGGAGGGTTGCTATCAGGATAGGTACCACTATTTGCAGAACATAATGCCATGTGCAGGCCTAAAAATAACATTCACAGATTACAAAGAAGTTTTTTTTTTTTCCAGAAAAAGTGTTCAGAGCCCTTTCATAACAAAACAACAGTACCAGTTCTTCAATTCAATTTCACGCTGGGGAATTCCACTTTGAATCCTTATCTACAAACTTGGACACTTCATCTAACAATCATTCATCATTTTGGATGACATTGACAATATCCATTGTTCATATAGGCATTTTAGTACTTTAAATTTTGGAGAAAAAAGGTCTAGGATGGGTCAAAAATTAAGGTTTTCCTTTTTGGTCAAAATTTACCTTTTTAGACTACAACCCACATAGTATTTAAAGAAAGGATGGATATGGGAGGAAATCGTGCAGTTCTTAGTTGTTTTCAAGTATACTTATTGAATCTTTCAGCTACTGAACCTGCTTAATTTGTGAGGTATACACACACACAAAAACACACACACATACTCACATATATATGCATAGTATGCATGTATTTCACAAATATATTACATATTAAATATATCATATAATATTTTATATGTAAAATATACACAATTTTGGAGATGGTATTTCATGGAATTCTCCGCCTTTGCTTTAAGACAATATTCTCCTCATCTCAGCTTCCTAAGAAGCTAGGATTATAGACCGGGGCTAGGTAAAAAGATTTCCTTTAAAATGCTGCAGAGAACCTGTCTTTAACTATCAAGAAACAGCAAGATACCAAGAAAATAGAATGACCAAGTGAAATAGAACACTTCATTCACTGGAAAACTTTCAAAATTTATTTTAGACAAAAATTAGAGTCAGTGTTAAGATCTATCCTTGAAAAACATTAATAAAAAATTAAAGACATATATAGATCCCAGTTGGAAGTGTGGAAGTAAGAGGAAGGCCCATCAGTTCAAGGCCTAGTACTGGTCCATAACCATACATTAAATGAAAATTAAATTTGTAAGCTAGAACTTGTTTTTTATCTTTTGTGTTCAGAGGAATGTCAGCATTATGTGTAAACAGAGTGCTATACAAGGAATCCTTCTGGGTCATACAGTAGTTATTACATGGCTCTGTGTAGACATTCAGCTTTCTAATGATTTTCTTACATAAATCAATCAATATTAATTAAGTGCCATGAAGAATGCTAAACCTCAATTTTGTACCCATCTCCATCCTTGTTCTCCCTATTGCCCAGCAGTTTCTGTCACAGTCAGCATAACTGTAGCTGGCACATGGAACAGACATGGACTCGATGGATCCTAACTGTGATATGATCCCAAATATAGCAAATACCAGAATCAATGAAATCCAAGCAGCTGTTCAAGGTGCCTAGTTGTATGAATGTCATCAGCTTCCAATGGTCTCACCTGTCTCTGCCAGAAGCCTGTTAATGGCCTGTTATCATCAAAGCTCACACTGAAGTTTAACTTCTCAATGTAGCAGTGTCACGAGGTGAAACCTTTAATAGAGGATTCTGTCATAAATGTATTAATGCCATCTCATTAACTCTCAAGGGACTAACATGATCACTGTTAGCAGTTGTAAAAAGCACTGTAAGCCCCTTACTCACTCTCATTCTAGAACATGCCATGATTCCGAGATCCTACATGATGTGATGCACCTAGGGGCCTTGTCCCATGCACTACCATGCTATTTAGAGTTTCCAGCCAACACTATTATGAATGATATAGACCTCTTATTCCTTATGAAGTAAGGAATAAGAAGTATTCCTTATGAATTAAGCTTCGGGTTTTTGTTAAATCATGACAAATGGGCTGAGATGCTATAGTTTAATGTCTTTTCCATAGAACTGAGTATAAAACTGAAGGCCTTTCACTTACTAGGCCGATATTTTACCACTTGAGCCCTCCAGGGTTCCAACCCTTTTTTCTTTTACAGTTTGCTTTCCATATAGGGTCTTGTGCTAACTTCACTCAAGCCAGCCGCAGAATCCAATCCTCCTATACCTCTGCCTCTCAGTAGCTGGGATTATGGGCCTGTAATAGCACACTTTGCCACTTAAGAAGGCACTATTCTTTTGGGGAAAGATGATACAGACCACTGAGTTGCATGTGTGTGTATGTATTCATGGAAATTGGTCATGGTGATTTATTTAGTACTGAGGGTGAATATTCCTGGATGATCTGTATTCTTAATTCCTTTCACACCAAAGAAATTGCTTCTCTGGATGCTAGTGAATCACAGCTGTCATCCTAGCTCAGAATGCTGAGATTTGAGGATCATATTTTGAAGCCAGGTGAACCAGGAAAAGTCCATGACACGCTTATCTTCATTTAAACACCAAAAAATCACAAGTGGAGCTGTGGTTTAAGTAATAGAGTACTAGCCTTGAGGAAGAAAAATAGAAATAACAACTGTGCTCTGATCAAGTTTCAGGACCAGCACCCACACAAAATCTCCAGATAGCACTTGGGCTATTACAATGAGCTTTTGTGCTATTGCAAGACACAATGAGATGTACAAGTCATTATGTTGAAAAATGAACTTCACAACTTAGGTGAGGGGAGGAGGGGGAGCAGAGGATTCGGTGGGGGGACAGGGGAAGGATGGGAAGGGATGGGAAGAGGAAACAAAGGAGGAGGCTACAATGCTTGATAAGAAATGTACTCAATATCTTGCCCATTTAATTGTAACCCCTCTGTACAGTATTTTCACAATTGAAAAAAGAGAAAAAAGACACAATTATACATAATGAATTATCTCTACAGGACAGTTGCACTATAAAATTCTAGTATTACTTCATAACATATGTTCTTTCTGGATCATCTTTTTGCTCCATTGTTTCTCTGAGAATGATGTCTTGATTTGGAAATAGAGGTGAAAAATTCAGTGATGAATTTGGCCTCTGGATCCTACCCTCATCCATTATTGACATGTTCTCTCTTTTTATTTTTTGGCAGTCCTGGGGCATAAACTAAGGGTCTGGGGCATAAACTAAGAAGGCTGAGCTTCTTTTTTTGCTCAAGGCTAGCACCATCCCACTTGAGCCACAACACCACTTCCAGCTTTTTCTCTTTATGTGGTACTGAGTAATTGAACACTGGGCTTCATGCACGCTAGGCAAGCACTCTACCACCAATCTACATTCCCAAATGTTCTCTTTAAAAAATGTCTTACCTGTTTACCTCTATCCCATCTCTGCAGCCAGTGCCAGTGCTCTTGAACCTATTTGTTTAACTCTTAACTGCCTTTCATTCACTGTAACAGGCAAATTATTTTCTATTCCATTGAAAGAATTATCTTTCACTTTCTTAAACTGCACACTTGATCAGCTAAAATCAAACAACAACTCAATATTACCAGTGTTTGAAATTGAAGACACATAGAATAATCAACAGCTAATAATAAATAGCTAATAATCTACCGAAGTCAATGCACAACAACCCAGATGCTTGCCAAGTCTTTTATTTTTCGCTAACCCTACAATATGCTCTGGTAGATAACAAATTTAAAGTCTACAGATATAATTAGTTCCCACAAGAGTTGGTTATGAGTTACTTCCAAGGAGTGAGTGCAAATTAAGGACTTTCTAGAAGTCAGTAACAGAGTGAATGAAACACTAAGGAGGATATATTTGTCAAGAAATCATGGGAGTATTTAGGAGCTGACAACAGTATGATAGGTGACCAGACAGCAGAAACCACAATCTTACAGCTAGAGGACCTAAATCCTCCCAGGCATCCTTTAAGTTTGGAATAGGTCCACACATTTCATAAGAGACTATAGCCTGGTGGCCCCCTGCTAAAAACTGAGCAACTGCTACAGAAAAACCACACGCAAAGTACTAGCACAAACTTGTAGCCTACAAAAGTTGGTATTCAGTGAGTAAACATTAGATTTCTGGTATCTTGCCACACAACATGACAAAAACATCTCTCAGAATGCTGGTGGCTGACATGTGTAATCCCAGCTACATAGGAATCTGAGATCTGAGGATCAAGATTCAAAGGGATCTCAAGCAGCAATGTCTATGATACTCATATTGACAATAAATAGAAAAAAATACTGGAAATGAGTATGGCACAATACCCTAAGTTGAAGCCCAAGTACCATCATACACACATACACACAAACACACATTGAAAAATGAAAACATTTGTTAAAAACAACCTGGTATTTTCTTTGCTGTGTGTAAAACTTTAACGTCTTAAACTTTTCCTTGTGCTTGAAGAAATTTATTAAAATTCTATAACTACACAAGTACACAAATGTGTTGACCATACACTTTTTATATACTATATTGCAATTTTTACTGCAGAGGACCTTTCCTACTAATTTAATCTAATTATTGGAGAAACAATCTCATATCTTGATATTTCTCACAATACCTTAGTTGGAATTAAACATAATGTTCTTAATTAATCAAAAGGAAAAACGTACACTACATCTAAAAGGACATTCAAGTGAAATCAATTGATTGCAGCACTTAAAAATATTTTATGCTGGGGCTGGGAAGGTGGCTCAGTGGTAGAGCACTTGCCTTGCATGCCTGAGGCCCTGGGTTCGATTCCTCAGCACCACATAAGCAAAAAGAAGAAAAAAGCCAGAAGTGGCGCTGTGGCTCAAGTGGTAGAGCGCTAGCCTTGAGCTGAAGAGCTGAGGGACAGTGCCCAGGCCCAGAAGTTCAGGCTCTACGACCGGACCCCCCAAAAAAATATTTTATGCCAAATGACTACAAGATTCTGATTAAAACTGAAAATTTTGAAGTGTTCTCAATTTCTGCTTCATTTAGACAAAGTACTTAAAGATGTCTTTGATTTTCCATAAAGATATCGTATCCAAAAATTTTCTATATTGTAGAAATTAGTTAACTATAGGCTACCTATAAATTCACATAGATGTTTCTCAATTCACTAGAGCAAAAGAACTATAAATTCTGACCTACATCTATAAATATCCCATGAAATTATCTAGAACATTCCACTTTTCTCAGAACAATGAAAGCTGCCAACAAAGTCGCTAATAGTGAGAGAAGAAAAAAGAGCATGTTTGTGATGGCTGAAATTTTACAAAAGACTTATTCGCATATGGGTACACACACAAAGCCATACAATGTTCAAGTTTACCTGGTAAGAAAAAGAACTCACCCCACAGAGAGAGAAAGACAATTGGCAGGAGGAAGATAGACTGAAGAATTACCTGAATGCATATCTTCTCACGTTTCCATCCATTTGCTTTGTGGAGTTTTCCTGGTGTCCCATTTCTCACTAAGTCAGACCTCAGTCATCCCAGCGTAATCAGTGGCACCCAGGTCTCAGGTAACACCATTACTCTGCTCTCCCTGTGCAAAAACCACCAACTAAATGAAAAAGAAAGCAAAGTGGATTTCAGGGTCACATAAAAAAGAAACACACACACACACACACACACACACACACACACACACACACACACACACACAGAACCACCTGCTTGGGGAGAAAGAAAACGTGTGTGTGTGTGTGTGTGGTTTGTGTGTTGGTAGTAGTACTTAAACCCAGGACTTGGGAACTATCCTTTAGGTACTACCCTTTAGCTTTTTTGCTCAAGGCCAGTGCTCTACCACTTGAACCACACTTCACTTTTAGCGTTTTAGTCATGAAGACAAGAGTATCGTAATGTTTCCTACCCAGGCTGGCTTTGAACCTTGATTCTTATATCTCAGCCTCCTAATAGCCAGAATTACATTAATGAATGGCATCTGTGACAGACCAATGTATTGACTTCAAACCCCAATACCAGCCCAAAAACCAAAAGCAAAACCAAACTTTATAGCATATAAATATACTGATATCATATTAAACAAATAGAATGAAATGTGGAGATCTTGGTAAATGATATCAGAGGATGATTATCATTATTAGTTTTTCTGGCTTAAAAAAACCTAAAATTACTTTTGTAAAAGTAAAATAACTATAGAAACCCCTGGTACCAAGGTATATGTTTCAAATAAAACACCTGTGGAGAACAAACTGAAAATGCAGAGGAAAACTAAGAATTTTAGAATGAAGTGATTGCTACACAGAAAGTATACATGATCATCTGTACCTTCAAACTCTTTCAAATAGGCTACATTACTGACACAAAAACTGTTCTTCTTCTCATTACTTCTCATTTAAAAAACAAGTCTACTTTATTCTCTTTAGGAATGCTTTGAATATTTGATTCACTTTTCCCAAAATGTCACTAAAGAAACTCAGTCTTTCAACAACTCCAAATTTTTTATCTTAGCATTTAAATAATTATGTCATGTATCTTCTTTGGGTTGGGAGTATCAGAACAACTTTTAACTTGTTCTTTTAACTTGTTTGGAAGGTGTATTTTCACAAAAGAGGACAGGGAAACACTTAGTAGATCACCTGATTTAAATGTAAGTGGCTAAAGCTACCAGGACAACTATGTTTATTGCAGCATTATTTACCATAGCTAAGATATGGAACCAACCCAGTTGCTCCTCAGTAGATGAATCTATCAAAACAATGTGATAGACATACATATATATATCTATATATAATGGAATTCTATGCCTCCATCAGAAATACTGATATTGTCCCATTTGTTAGAAAATAGAAAGACTTGGAAAAATTATATTAAGTGAAGTAAGCCAGGAGCTAAGTAACATAGGTCTCATGTTTTTCCTTATTTGCAATAGCTAGTATATATCTTGGACAAGCAGAAGTAGTCAAAAGCTATGTACATATGACCATATAAGATGATGTTAAGCAAAATTAACCCCAAGATAGGACACACGTGGTTTTTTTCTTTCTTGCTATAGTTTTAAAGGTATTTATAATATACTATGTGTACTATGTGATTTTTTATTTCTTTGGTATGTTCTTCCCCATGGTATAACCTCTGTTTTCACTCTGCTGATTCTGGTGCCCTGCATCTTATATATACATTTTTCTAATTTGGGGAGGGGAATGAAAAAAAACTTAAAATGCTTAAATATGGATACCGATTAACCCATTGTAACAATAAGATGTACAAGACACTAAATCGAAAACGAACTTTACAACTTTGCGCATGGGGGAGGGAATGGAAGAATTAGGAAGGTGGGTAGGGAAAGGATGGTAGGGGATAAACAATGCAGGGGATAAAAATGCTCCGTAGGAAATGTAGTCATTACCTTACTCATGTATCTGTAATCCCTCTGTACAGTATCTTTACAATAAAAATATATTTTACTAAAAGAAAAACAATAAATTTAAGTGCTAACTTACTCAAGCGGCTGAGATCTGAGGACAATGGTTTAAAACCAGCTCAGGCAGGAAAGATAGAGACTCTTATCTCTAACTGAAAACCAAAAAGCTGGAAGATGTGACTCAAGTGGGAAGGTGCTAACCTTGAATAAGCAAAAATCGGGGGTGGGGACAGAGGACACCACACAGGGCCTAACTTCAAACCCAGTGACCACCACACATATACACAAAATTCTAACTAACAGCAATTCATATATACATCATCTGAACTGCCTAATTGGAAATATGCATAAGAATCTAAAAATATTTCATTTTAAGAAATACATTTTAATACGTTTTTACTGTAAAAATACTGTATATAGGTGTTACAGTTACATGAGCAAGGAAATGAGTACATTTCCTATCAAGCGTTGTTGCTTCCTTCTTTGTTTTTCCCCTACCATCCCTTCCCTTCCACCTCCACAACTACACTCCTCCTCCCTCCCCCACCTAAATTGTAAAGTTCGTTTTTCTACATAGTGTCTTGTACATCTCATTGTTACAATGGATCAACCGGAATCACTATTTAAGCATTTTGTTTTTTTCCTCCCCTCCCAGGGCACTGGCATCAAATACAGTGAAAATAGGGGTAATACTGTAGGGAAGGAGCATACAAAGAAACAAAAAAATCACATGGTACATTATAAATATGTTAGAAAAAATCGCAAGGGAATAAAACAACCTTTGTCGCTATCTTGGGGTCTTAACACGTCTTATCTGGTCATAAGAAATACATTAAAAAAAAGAAATACATCAACACAAATTTTTATATTTGCAAAATCCACTATTATTTGGGAACATGACATAATGTTTGAAAACTAAGCAAATAAAGGTTGATCCAAATATACATATACCTCTTTCAATTGCACACTTGTAATTTTCCCTTGGATTTTAAGAACAAGATAGTGTTGTTTACATCCTAATGAAAACCAGATGACCCAACTAGTCACAAACACATCAAGATAACAAACAAGGAATGTGTAAGAACTATTTTTTTGGAATCCTTGCTGAATGGTCTAATTTTCGATTTCAGTGTAATTTCCCTTTCAGTACAATATGTAATTGGGAATTACAGAATTCCAACCTGTAAGTTTAATGTTCGGGATTTTGTGTTTCTCTCTCTCTCTCTCTCTCTCTCTCTCTCTCTCTCTCTCTCTCTCTCTCTCTCTCTCTCTCTCTCTCTCTCTCTCTCTCTCTCTCTCTCTCTCTCTCTCTCTCTCTCTCTCTCTCTCTCTCTCTCTATTTAGGATTGTGCCCATAAATACTAAAGCATTATTTCTATAGTTTTGTAGTGTCATATATATATTTTTCTGAATAGAAAAATTAATAAACTATGTTCAATAAGAGATCCAAATGAGTTTTGTTATATATTTGATCACCAAGGAATTCAATTATGCAAAAATATTTGGTACATTACATATATTTATACCCATGTAACTGCTGCTGTTTACAAGTATTCTGTAGTTTTTCCCAACATTTTCAATCATGGTTAGAAATTGTACATAGTTGCCAAGCACCAGTGGGTCACGCCTATAATCCTAGCTACTCATGAGGCTGAGAGAAAAGATTGCGGTTCAAAACCAGCCCATGCAGTAAAGTCCATGAGACTCTTATCTGCAATTAACCACCTGAAAACCAGAAGTGGCATTGTGGCTCAAGTTGTAGAGCACCAGCCTTAAGCTGAATCGCTGAGGGACAGTGCCTTCATCCAGAGTTCAAGCCCCAAGACCATAAAAACAAAAACAAACACAAAATTTCTTTAATATGGTCAAAACAGAGATAATAATTCTGGGAATATATTGGCTGGCATAGTTAATTCTTCCTTAAGCAAAAGTACTTTGTGTTTGGATTTAGAAACCCTATTATTAGATCATTTTTCCATAATATCATTTTGGTGCAAGTTAAAGTGTTTGGGCTAAAAAAAGGAAGCTTTGTGATTGTTATGAAAATTTGTCATAAAGCATCACTGCAACTGAAGAGTGATCTCTTTTTTGGTGAAGTTCTTCACATGACTCAATGATTAAGTCGTCTAAGATGACATACATTCACTCACAACCTTTCAACAAATCAAATCAGTCAGACTGAGCATGGTGGTTATTACTAGTTTGGAATGTAGTATGCAAGATGGAATAGGAGGAACCTGAGGTGAGGCTTCAGACCACAGCAACTCACTTGGGTTGAACTCATGTCCCTGATGAATTGATGTTGAAGCCCTCACCACTAAGTTTCCAAGGTTATGCTGTAGGAAAATCCCTTCCCTGCAACAGCTGTATAGTGAGGGAAAGCCTGTCTTATCAAGTTCTACCAATATATTTTTTTCTAGACCATGACTATATATAGCTAGATTAATCAAAACCTAAAAATCTGAAACATTCCAGTATGCTGGAATAAACTTTTCTTTCCATCCTACATTCAGATGTAGGGAGAATTTAAAAAGACGTTCTGGGGCTGGGTTATACTTAAGTGAGAGTATTTGCCTAGCAAATTAAACATCCTAGGTTCAATCATCAATAACACAAAAGAAGAGACAATATCAGATAGGTGGCAAAGCCCAAAAAGTGGAAAGTAATTCAAGTAAAACTCCTGAAATACGGACAGATTCTCCTGGTATGTGTCAGGGAAGTTAGAAGAAAGGCCACCCCCTTCACCTGCCATAGCTACCAAGTGTGTTAGAACTGGACCAATAAAACCTCAGGCAATCAACACTGAAGAAACAAAACCATAAAGGTTGTGGTTTGCTGCAGGGTATTGAGGGAGGCAGGAGGGAGAATTGGGAGAAGGAAGACTGGTAATGCCAGCAGCAACATAGGTAAAATCGTCAGAGGCATGATCTTGTGTAGAACTTGGAGAGATGTATATGGGACACAGGAGCAATTCCATTGACATACAGCTGCTGTATGTTAAAATGAACCATTGTCAAACTCTACTATAAAGCCATAGTAATCAAAACAGCTTGGTATTGGCATAAGAACAGACCTCAGGACCAATGGAATAGAATTGAAAACCCAGAAATGAACCTGCAGACCTATAGCCATCTAATCTTCGATAAGGAAGCTAAAACAATAGAATGGAAGAAAGACAGCCTCTTCAGTAAATGGTGCTGGCAAAATTGGTTAACTACATGTAGAAAACTAAAGCTAGATCCTTATATATCACCCTGCACCAGAATCAACTCCAAATGGATCATAGAACTTGAACTCAAAGCAGACACTCTGGAAACATTACAGGATGGAATAGGAGAAACCCTAGGTCTCCTTGGCTGAGGTCGAAATTTTCTGAATAGAGACCCAGAAGCACAACAAATCAAAGAAAGGTTGGACAAATGGGATTGCATAAGGTTGCAGAGCTTCTGCAGGGCAAATGACATAGCTAGCAAGATCAATAGAAAGCCCACCGATTGGGAGAAGATCTTTACTAGCCATACAACGGACAAGCGTCTCATATCTAAAATATACTTGGAACTCAAAAAATTAAACCACCCAACAACAAATCCTCAAAGAAACAACTGCCCAATAAATAAGTGGGCGAAAGACTTAAAGAGAAGCTTCTCTGAAGAAGAAAGAAGGATGGCCAATAGACACATGAAGAAATGTTCAACATCCCTAGCCATAAAAGAAATGCAAATCAAAACAACATTGAGATATAACCTCACTCCAGTTAGAACAGCAGAAATCAAGAACACTAACAACAACAGATGCTGGAGGGGATGTGGACAGAAAGGAACCTTACTTCATTGTTGGTGGGAATGTAAACTTGTTCAACCACTTTGGAAAGCAGTATGGAGGTTCCTCAAAAGTCTTCACATAGATCTCCCCTATGACCCAGCAATCCCACTTTTGGGCATTTACCCAAATGTATACAAACAAGACCACACTAAAGCTACCAGCACACCTATATTTATTGCAGCATTATTTACCATAGCTAAGATATGGAACCAAACCAGATGCCCCTCAGTAGATGAATGGATCAAGAAAATGTGGTATATATACACAATGGAATTCTATGCCTCCATCAGAAAGAATGACATTTCCCCATTTGTTAGGAAATGGAAAGGTTTGGAAAAAATTATATTAAGTGAAGTAAGCCAGGCCCAAACAAGCATAGGTCTCATGGTTTCCCTTATTTGCAATATCTAGTATAGGTATGAGTCAAGCGGAAAAGGTCAGATAATGTGATGTTAGGAAAATGAACCCTTAAATATGTATTTTAATGTTTTCATTTCTTTCATGCATGTGTTTCTAACGCATTTATAAGGTTGCTTTGTATGTCCCTTCCCCACAGTGTAACCCCCGCTAACACTATATTTGATGTCAGTATAACATGTGGAGGAGATGGGGACAAACAAGTCATTTAAGGATTCAGGTGGACCTGTTGCAACAATGAGAAGTACAAAATGTCATGTCAAAACCAACTTTACAATGTCGGTGTGGGGGGTGGAGGGGGGTATAATTGGGTGGGGGGAGGGGGGAGGCTGGGAAGGGAGGTGAAGGGTAAACAAAGGAGGAGGCTGCAATGCTTGGTAAGAAATGTATGCATTATCCTGCCCATGTAATTGTAGCCCCTCTGTACAGTATGTTCTCAAATAAAATAAAATTAATTAAAAAAATGAACCTTTGCAAGCTAACATCTCAATTGATAGACATATACCTTCAGTAAGAATATATGTATGGATATATCCAAAAATAGGAAGAAAGTAATACCACAGAGCATAAACAGTTCAACTTGAGCAAAGTATTGGTCCCAGCTAATACACCAGAATGCTGCTTCCTTACCTCCCTTCCATGTATTCTCTGGACATGGTTATAATGTGTATGGCTTGGAAGTGAACTAAAGATAACTGGTGCTGGGTAGAAGAACCTTATTTTTTATTATGGAAGCTTGCCATTTTTATAACATGGTAATTGGATTTAACACAATCAAAGTACCATAGTAACTGATCTCCCCTTCCTAGATGAATGAGCAAATATTAATGATTAAATATTAATAACAGCATCCTTGTACATATTGAAATGACACTGCCTGGCTGCTTTGGCATCTCCCTCTATGGAGCTCTCACCATTCAAACGTAACAGATTTGGTAAAATATTGTTAGGTTGAGATTTACTTGCCTTCATTCAGTCATCCAGTGATTGTGGGATATGTTTTTTTGTTTTGTTGTTTTGATTTTTTTCCCTTCCTGCTCCCGTGCCTCCATTTTCAAATGATTTTTAGCTGAAGATCAATAAGAGGATGAGTACTTAGAACTGTCCCACTGATGGAAGGAAATATTCATGTGAATGTACACACAAAAGCACAAAACCCTTAATCCTCCTTTTGGTTCCTTCAGAGAGAAGGCTGTTGGGAACATACTTGCCTTGAAAGGGGCCATCTGGCCATGGTACCTGGACTGACAGGGAACAAGAAGATGGAGGACTAGGAGGTGAAGAACAATAAGCCTTTGGGCAGGGAATTTTTGTAGCACCTAGAAGCTGTGTTCAAGCCCCAGCACTAGAAGAAGAAAGAGGTAAAGAAAAGGAAGAGGAAAAAACAAGGACCTAGTGTTTGAGTGCATTTACATATTACCTATGCCTCATGGGTAAAGGGGATATGAGTCTGTAACGCCAGATGTGGCCCATTCTAACTTCCTGTCTTCACAATAAACCTCTTCTCAGGTGCCAGAGAATTATGCCCCTTCCAGGTGAATAGTTAGAGTTCCTTTCTTCTAGTCTAAATTGTGGGGCATGGGAACTCTAACCTGCTAGGCTTAACCCCGACAGAGCACAGATGAGCATAGTACATGGAGAGAGACATACTTGACAGCCCTGTTTCCAGTTAAGTGTGCCCAACCCCTTTCCTTGATCCCCTCTGCTAGGCTCCTTGTCCCATACTTCCCCCTCATCAGCCCACCTCCCGCCCCCACCTGCTGGCCCATGGTCACCCCGTGTTTCCTAAGCCCACCACCATGCTATGTGCCCTACTACCACTTTTGGATTGGACTGCTTCTTGAGGCCAGATACCCCCTCATAGCTGCATCCATTCTCCTGACCCAATCATCTCACAGCCAAACTTTTACCTCCACCCCACCTTTCTGGCCCCACCCCTTCCGGCCCCACCCCTTCTGGCCCCACTGCTTTCTCTTCACTGCCTGGCCCAGTCCTTCCCGTGGAAACACTTGCATGGGATGGGAAATGTGTACTTGCCCAGCACTCACTACACAATGCTAGTTGCCAGAATATTCTGAACATGAGCTATAGCTGCCACAGAGAAGGAAGGCCCAGGTCAGAGTCAGTCCCTCCTACCTGCCTGGCTAAGGCCTGGACAGCCCCAGGGCTCTCTGTTTTACCTGAGTTCACTGGCAGTTGCAGGATGGAGATGCAGACATTGCCTCAATCTCCTCAACCAATGCTGCATCTTCCTGAGGGATCTTCAGCTTCACTATCTGGATCTCCATCCTTCTACTGAGTGTTGGCCCAGCCACAGATAATATCCCATGAGGACTGTGATTTGATGTTACAGAGCCCCCTCTCCTAACCCACTCTCTTTTTCATTTTCTTCTCTGCTCCCTTGTGGGAGCCTCCCATCTAAGCTCAGTTTCAACTGAAGTTTGCCCATACACTCATCCTGGGCCCCAATATCCCCTGCCAGGTTCCCCCTTCCACCACCACCAGGCCCACCCACATCCTATGCTCTTCATCACACTGCCCACCCATACCCCATTTTCTGGCCCTCCATTGTCCCACAAACTTTCGTTGGGTTAGAGATGTGTGGACCCAGTTGCCAAAGACAACCCTAGAAAACCCAGTTCCATGGTAATAGCGCCTCACTCCCACCAATCTCCTCTTCCCCACACCTGTTGTTCTGAACCTCACCCTAATCCCGGCCCTGCCCCTCTCAGTGTAAGAAGTTTCATGGGTGAGGGGATGTAGCTCCTCCATTGATGGAAGATAGGAGCTTAGAGTTCACCCCATCCCCTCATGGTCATGGTCTCAGTAGTCACCGTTTCTATGAAGCAACTGATGGAGGGATTGGAGCTGAGGAAGCTGCCACCTTTCCCACCTCTGCATCTGTTCAGGGACGTGGTCCTCCAGGGCCTCTTAGGCTTCACCAGCCAGCCAACTTCCAATTAAAAGGTCAGTGTGGAGTCAACTGCTGGAGCCATCACCAAAGACCCAGATTCAATGTAAGTGAGTGTTCTCCTCTCACCCCCCTCCATTGCCCTTTACTCCATTCTCTCCTGTGCCCCCCAGCAGGAGCCATCCCTGGGACAGGGTTCTTAAATGTTAAGTGGGCTGAACCCTTCTTCTCTTCCTTTCTATTGCTAGGTTCCCAACCCATGTCCCTCTTCCTCACTACCCCCTACCACCCCCTTCCTCACCCCATGCTTCCCCTTCCCCCAACCAATTGTTTCCCCTGCCCACCCCAAACCATGCTTCCTCACCCTAGGGGCTCCCCTATCCTTTACTTTCCCCACACCATCCCCCATCCCTTGCTTCCCCTGCCACCCATTCCCACCTGCCCCCCATCCCTGCCCCTCCTGAGTGAAGGGATGTGTGTGGCATGCACATAGGTAGGCGATGCAATTGGACTGAACCAAGGTAAAACAGTCATTGGAGAAGGAAATCAGGGAATCAGAGTCTTCCCTGTCCACCATTCCACCTTTTAGCATGCTTAGTTCCTCAGTTCCACCACATCTGCTGGTACTGGAGTTAATGTTGCTGCCTTTTCAACAACACCATGGGGTACCACCAGTTTACTGATCAGTGTGGGCCCATCTGCAGGAGCCATCACTGGACAGCCCTGGATCAAGGTAAATGGGGCCTAATTCATCCCAGCTTTTCCCTTCTCCATGCCCACCCTTATCCCCACTCACTTCAGACCCTGGTGTCCCGCCCACTCTTCCCCTCCCTGTCCACTTCCTGGCTCAACCCCTCCTGTGAGAACATGATTGGGTGAGGGGATATGTGTGTGTGTCAACTCACAACACACAGAAGTGGTACCAGACTGGTCTGAACCCAGTTGTGAAGGCCACAGACTCTGGATAAATTCATATTAATATTACTGAAACTTATATCACAATATAAGCAACATAGGTATTTTAAGGAATTGATCATTAAAGCCTTAGATACCTAATGGATGAAGAATGGAGTGTGCTCCACCTCCACTCCCAGCAATGGCTTGTAGAGCTCCAGGGTTCCTTGTTTTCTCCATTTCCACTGGCATTTATGGGACTGGAGATGCAGTCCTTGCCTCCCTCTCTCAACAGATTTTACGCCTGCCACAGCCACTTGGTAAGCCTCAGGGATCTTCAGCTATACTATATGAACTTCCTGCTCCTTGTGCACCCAGCTGTGACAGCCATCCTCAGAGGACCCCACGAGGTAAGTGAGACCCCTGTCCTTGATTCTTTGTTTTTCCATTTTTACCTCTGACCCTTGTGGCAGCCATTCCAGGACAGCCCTGTTTTGAGATGATTTGGTCCCACCCCCTCTCCCAAACTCCCATACCATCTGCCAAGCCTCCCTTCCACCAGTTTGAGCTGGACATATGCTATAGCAGGTGCCAGAGAAAGAAGGCTGAGGATGGGATCTTCCCCACCTCCTCTCTTGGCTATGGCCTGTTTAGCTGAAGGTTATGGGGGTTATGTGTATTCACAATATGTTATTGGCTGCTTCATTCCAATTCACAATACCCTGAATACAGTATCCTCAAACTTGACATTCAAGTCAAACTCCATGAATTTATCCTACTATTCCAAATTACTAAAATTTACTGGACCTAGAAACCAAAAAAATAAAATCCACCTTGTTATTTTAGTAGCAATAGACATCATGAAAATAGATTTCCAGCTTTTGCTGGGTAGTTGGAGATAAGAATTTCAATCACTTTCCTACTCAGGCTAGCTTTCAGTTGTGATCCTCATATGTCAACTTTCTGATTAGCTAGTAATACACACATAAACCAATAACCAATGGCTCATTTGGAAACTATAATTTTCTCTTTCTCCCATCAATGATTTATTTATTTATTTATTTATTTATTGTGAAAATATCATACAGTGGGGTTACAATTACATGGGCAAGATAGTGAGTACATTTCTTATCAAGCATTTCTGCCTCCTCCTGTGTTTCTCCATACCATCCCTTCCCCTCTCCACCGCCACACTCCCAAACCTCCACACCCCCCTACCACCAGTCCTCGACCTCTCATCCCCCACCGCACCAAAGTCATAAAGTTCATTTTTCAAAATAACGTGTTGTACATCTCATTGTTGTAATAGGTTCACCTGTAACCCTATTCAAACAATTTGTTTTTTCCCTTCACAAATTATATCAACATCAAATACAGAGATATCAGGGCTTATAACATGGGGGAGGTACATACAAAGCAACACATAAATCATCTTATAAAAATGTTAGAAAAACTAGCAAGAAATAAAAATCATTTGGGTCCTTATCTTGGGGTTCATTTCACCTAACATCAACTTATCTGACCATTTCTGCTTGTCTCAGACATATACTAGTTATTGCAATTAAGGGAAACCATGGGACCTGTGTTTCTTTGGGCCTGGCTTACTTCACTTAA
This sequence comes from Dipodomys merriami, assembly GCF_024711535.1. Taxonomy (NCBI): domain Eukaryota; kingdom Metazoa; phylum Chordata; class Mammalia; order Rodentia; family Heteromyidae; genus Dipodomys; species Dipodomys merriami. Next base: position 93,787 of record NW_027203064.1, on the reverse strand, counting down.
TATAATTTATTCCAAGTCTTTCCATGTACTAACAAATGGGGCACTGCATTCTTTCTGATGGAGGCATAGAATTCCATTGTATAACGGGAAACAAAGGAGGAGGCAATAATGCTTGATAAGAAATGTACTCATTACCTTGCCCATGTACTTGTAACCCCTCTGTACGGTATTTTCACAATAAAAAAATAAAAAGAATAAAAAAAATAAATAAACAAAAAAAGACTTACAGAGAAACTTGTCTGAAGAGGAAAGTAGGATGGCCAATAGACACAATTAGAAATGCTCAACATCCCTAGCCATAAAAGAAATGAAAATCAAAACAACATTGACAATCCACCTAACCCCAATCACAATGGCTATAATCAAGAACTCAAAAACAATAGATGCTGGAGGGGATTTGGACCAAAGAAACCCTACTGCATTGTTGGTGGGAGTGTAAACTTGTTCAACCACTTTGGAAAGCAGTATGGAGGTTCCTCCAAAGACTTCACATAGAGCTACCCTATGACCCAGCAATCCCACTTTTGGGCATTTACCCAAATGATCACATCCAAGACCATACTAAAGCTACCAGCACAGCTATGTTTATTGCACCATTATTTACCATATCTAAGATATGGAACCAACCTAGATGCCCTTCACTAGATGAATGGATAAATCACACTTTTGCATGTAATTTATCATCTTAAGGAGAGTCTGCTTCTACATCTTTCATCCTATATGACAAACCCTTATTTTTTGTTTCTCTGTTTGCTGAATAAACGTATTCCTGGAAATAGGATACTCACAGCAAATCTGGGTTTAAATTTCACTTTTTACATTTCAAATATAATAAAAACTTTGTTTTTACTAGTCGTTTTCTAAAACTGAGTGATGTTCGTGCACACTGATATTTTGGTGCCTTTAAGTAAATTGAGACTTGATGTAGTTTTCGTGTCTATCCATTAGATTATTCATTTATAAACATGTGCATTGCAGTTTTTATTCATTTATTTATTTATTTTGTTGGTCTTGGGGCTGGAACTATGGGCTTGGGTGCTATCCCTCACCTCTTCAGCTCAATGAGAACTCACTGCTGCTTGAGCCACAGCACGATTTCCGGCTTTCTAGTGGTTTATTGGAGATAAGCGTCTCACAGACTCTCCTACCCAGGATGGCTTTGATCTCAGCCTATTGAGTACCTAAGATTACAGGCGTGATCAACTTACACTCGGCTTTTTAAAATTTATTTGTATAAAATAGTCCCCAAGGATTTACTTCAAATTGATAATGGGAGAGTTTTTCTTCCTGTTCCAAACTTTATATTTATTTCAGGAAAAGCACTAGAAATACATGTTGTTTACTTGAGCAACATAAAAGATGGAAACATATTTCTAAAGAGAATGGATTTATTGATTAAAACATAGAAAAGAGTTAAATTATCAGGTTTCAAGCTTGGTACTACATAAGTTTCATGAGAATGTAGCTCATGATGAGAATCAGAGATAAATTCATATTAATATTACAGAGATTTACATCACAATATGAGCAATATAGGTATATTAAGGAATTGGTCATTCAAAGCCCTAGATACCTAATGGATGAAGAATGGAATTCAAACAAGTAGAGGTAAGCAATTTAACATGCAGCTATTATGACTGTATAATACAAATATGAAAGAAATGGAGCTTTTTCCTTTCTGAGGAAGAAAGTTTAGCAAGTAAGTTCAATGTAAGGCATCAGTTGAAATGAATCTAAAGTCTTTTACTCCAAGATATCCAGAGTACTCTACTCATCTTCTGAAAAGTAAATAAGTAATTATATTAATTTCCTTTGCTTAATATTAATTTACTTGTAGCAAATAGGTTAAAATGTCTGTTCTCTTTCTTTCAATGTAGTAACGTACATTTCATATTCTTTCTCTCTTCATACAAGCCTGACATCACTATTTCAAAGTAACACAAACAGAAAAACAAAAATCACCTGGCACAATAATCACAAATCCTAAATTATGTGAAAAAACCTATAATATAAAAATTAAGGGGCTGGGAAGGTGGCTCAGTGGTAGAGTGCTTATCTTGCATTCCTGAGGCCCTGAGTTTGAATACTCAGCACCACATAAGCAAAAAGAAAAAAGCCAGAAGTGGCAATGTGGCTCAAGTTATAGAGCACTAGCCTTGAGCTGAAGAGCTGCTGGACAGTGCCCAGGCCTAGAGTTCAGGCCCCATGACTGGAACCCCCCCCCCAAAAAAATGAAACCTGGTGGTTCCGCGAAGATGGATGAAAAGCTGGAGGCTAAACAAGCTCTCACATAGAAAGCAGTTTTAGTGTTCCCGTGAACAGTCCTAGGCCAAAGAATTACACTAAGTGTGCCACCATAGTACAGAGAGTTTGGCTAGAGAGGGAAAATGCAGGCAAGGAGACAGATCTGAGCACTTGCCAGCAGTCAGGGGTGAAGCAGCAGTGGTGGCAACCATACTCGTCATACCTACAATACAGAAAGTCCCGGACAAAGGTGCCAGATAGAGCGAGCAAGTGCATTCTACACAATATCAGCAAGAACTGACAAGGAGCAGATATCTTCATCCTGCAGATAGCAGACCAGAGATTACCCAGGAACCAAGACTCGGGGTGTGAGTAGAACCCTGACATCCTTACTCCTTCTCAGGGAGCAGAAGAGGGAAGGCCACTCCTCCAACGCCACAACTTAAGATTTCCATCATTTTGTGTGTGTGAGAATACCATACAGAGGAGTTACAATTACATGGGCAAGATAATGAGTACATTTCTTATCAAGCATTGTTGTCTCCTTTTGTTTCCCCTTACCATCCCTTCCCATACTCTCCCCCCCCAATGTTCCCCTTAACACCTACCGAAGTTGTTAAGTTCGTTTTTTGACATAACAACTTGTACATCTCATTGTTGCAATGGGTCCACCTGCATGCATAGCTAAACAATTTGTTTTTACCCTTCCCCTCCACAAATTATACCAACATCAAATACAGTGAAAGCATAGGTTATAGTATGGGGGACTGACATACAAAACAACAAAGAAATCATCTTATAAATATGTTAGAAACATTTGCATGAAAGAAAAAAAACATTTGAATAGTTATCTTGGGGTTCATTTCTGTAACATCAACTTATCTGAACTTTTCTGCTTGACTCAGACATATACTAGATATTGCAAATAAGGGAAACCATGGGACCTATGTTTCTTTGGGCCTGGCTTACTTCACATAATATAATTTTTTCCATATCTTTCCATTTCCTAACAAATGGGGTAATATCATTCATTCTGATGGAGGCATAGAATTCCATTATGGATATATAACACATTTTCTAGATCCATTCATCTACTGAGGTGCATCTAGGTTGGTTTCATACCTTAGCTGTGGTAAATAATGCTGCAATAAACACAGTCATGCTGGTAGCTTTATTGTGGTCTTGTTTGTGATCATTTGGGTAAATGCCCAAAAGAGGGATTGCTGGATCATAGGGGAGCTCTATGTGGAGTCTTCTGAGGAACCTCAATACTACTTTCCAAAGTGGTTGACCAAGTTTACACTCCCACCCACAATGGAGTATGGTTCCCTTCTGTCCACATCCCCTTCAGCATCTGTTGTTATTAGAGTTCTTGATTATAGCCATTCTAACTGGGGTGAGGTGGTATCTCAATGTTGTTTTGATTTGCATTTCTTTTTTGGCTAGAGAGGTTGAATATTTCTTCATGTGTCTACTGGCCATCCTTCTTTCTTCTTCAGAGAAGTTTCTCTTTAAGTCTTTTCTGTATGCCAAAAATGAGAGAAATGTTGCTGAAATCAGGAAAACAATTACATTCAGAATAGCAACAAAAAATAAAATACCAAGGAATTAACTTAACCAAAGAAGTGAAGGACCTCTATGATGAAAACTTTAAAAACCTGAAAAAGGCATTCAAAACAGAACTTAGGAAGTGGCAAAAACTCCCATGCTTGTTCCTGGATTGGAAAAATCAACATTGTGAAAATGGCAATACTTCCCAAGGCTATCTACAAATTCAGTGCAATACCTGTCAATATTCCAACCTCATTCTTCAAGGAAATAGAAGAAGCGATCCAAAAATTCATATGTTACAATAAAAGACCCTGAATAGCAAAAACAATCCTTAACAGAAAGAACAGTGCTGGAGGAATATCAATACCAAATATCAAACTCGAACAATGGAATAGAATTGAAAACCTAAAAATGAACCTAAAGACCTATAGCTATCTAATCTTCAATAAGGGAGCTAAAAAAAAAATAGAATAGAAGAAAGACAGCCTCATCAGTAAATTGTGCTTGCAAAATTGGTTAACTACTTTTAGAAAACTAAAGCTAGATCCTTATATATCACCCTGCACCAGAATCAACTCCAAATGGATCAATGTCAAAGCAGATACTCTGAAAACATTACAGAATGGAATTGGAGAAACCCTAGGTCTCCTTGGCACAGGCTGAAATTTTCTTAATAGAGACCCAGAAACACAACAAATCAAAGAAAGGTTGGACAAATGGGATTGTTTCATATGTAAAACATACCTGGAACTTAAAAAACTAAACCCCCCAAAAACAAATCTTCAAAGAAACAAGATCTCCATCTTGATGGAAATCTAGCTAGCTGTCTGGCTGAGCAGCTAGCTTCAACTCAGGCCTTGGAAGAAAACAAAAGAGTCATTTAGCAAATCACAGGAACCTGACCTGACCTGCCATAATCAGCTCCACCTAGGGGAAAGTAACCAAGCCCAGGCAGTAGAAGCTCCTCCCCCTCAGGAGTCGCTTTCTTCACTGTGTAAACAGAGCCAGAGGCTGCCCCTCCCTACAGCATATTAGACAATTAAAGGAAATTCAGTAAACATAAACCCTGACAATGGCTCCAGGCTGGACTCTGTGAGTGTCTCAGAAGCTAGGCCCCCAAGGAAAACCTATAGATTGCTGAAAGGCCTCAACTCTACCCAGAACCAAGCCTAATCACAGCATCTCCCAACTAGAGGAGAGAGCCATCTTCCTGTTTTGTGATACTCAAAGCAGATCTCCCTCCCACTGAACTAGCCTGGGAGGAGGATTACAAAATCCTGGGTAAAGCAGAGCATTTTTCTGCCTGCTCAGACAAACTGACTTAAGAAACCAATCAAAGCACGTGAAAACCAAACACCATAGCAGACCAGAGACTCAACCAAGAGAGTTGATACAGACAAAAGTGAGAAACAGGATCTTCCCCTCCACCTCCCCCGATAAAAAAACAAATCAAAGAACTATTTTTTACCTATTTTTTATTTTTAATTTTTTAAAAATTGTTTTCTATTAATCTTTTATTTTTCCTCTTAAAATTTTTATTTAGGTGTATATGTATGTGTGCTGTTTTTGTCTCTACTGACCTTTCAGTTCTTTTTTTTCTTTCTCATTTTCTTCATTTTTCTTCTCTTTTGTCCTTTTGTGCGCGACTTAATTGCTGTTCTGCTCATCCTCAGATATATCCGTCCTCAATTATTACACCTTATCTACCATACTGTACACACTTAATACAGAAATTTATTACTCAATTCAAATACTCTCAGGCTTAAATTCCTTAGTAGCAGTATTATATCTTTATGCCTATATAATTTTTTAAGAATGAGATGTACAAGTCATTATGTGGAAAAAGGAACTTTAGAATTTTGGTGGGTGGAAGGTTTGGGTGGGGGGGTGGGAGGAGGATGGGAAGGGATGGGAATGGGAAACAAAGGAGGAGGCTACAATGCTTGATAAGAAATGTACTCATTATCTTGCCCATGTAATTGTAACCCCTCTGTACAGTATTTTCACAATAAAAAAAATAAAAAAAAGAATTTTTATTTTTTAGTTTTTCAAGTGTCCTTTTAATCCCACTCCTCCTCTCATCCTATCCTCATTCTCTCAATTTCACCTTTAAAATTAGATAATCTTCAAGTTTCAATTTTTAAATTAATTTTTTGTTTTTCCATTTTTTCTCGTCTCTTTTTTTTCTCTCTCCTATCATTCGGTCCAGCATATTTCACTCTTTGAGATTTGGACTTGGTTAATTTCACTCTCTTTGGCATTTCCCGATCGATTTAATCCTAATTTTCACCATATTTCTCCCTAAACATAATAATTTCTGGTTTGCCAAATTTTCCTTGCTGCTCTTAGCCCATTAATCCATAGTTGTTTGATGTTGAACAGATTTTATCTGTTAAACTAGATTGTATCTGCAGCCTTTTCCCTGTGCAACTATAGGACTCTGGTTGATGCTTGCCTTAAAATAGTTTTCTAGCACAAAGTTGGTGTTACTTTCATACCAAATGGGCAGAAAAATCCGGAAAAATGGCAAATCCAGGTATCTCCACTCCCACTCATGGTAATCAGGTGACAGAACAAATAATGAATAATCCAGAGGAGAGTTCCCAAAAAGCTGTACAAACAATACTGGTAAAAATGGTGAATGTAAAGATCAAAAACCTTCAAAGACTGAGTGTGAGCCTAATAGGGAGAGAGAGGATGCAAACCAAAGATCAAAACAGCAATCTCTTAAGTGTGAGGAAGCTACTCAATGAGTGATTCAGGAATTGCATGAGCAGGTTGAGAACACTCAAAGAGAAATAAATGAATTGTGTAAGCAGGCTGAGAACAGTCAAAGTGATAGATAAGGATTGCGTGAGCAGGCTGAGAACAGTCAAAAAGAACTATAGGAATTGCTTGAACATGAGGAAGCTAATCAAAGAGTAATACAGGAATTGCGAGAGCGGGATGAGAATAGACAAAGATCGATAGAGGAATTCATGTAATACATAAGCAGACAACTGAAAAAATTCAGGGAGACCACAAAAAGAATGATTAATGGAACCACACAGAAGGAATAAAAGTCCAAGGAAACCATAAACAATCAACTAAGTGATTTGAGAATAAACACGGAACACCAAAGTAAAGAAGTAAAAAAATTATACAAGATCTAAAAAAAGCTCCAACAAAGAATTGGAAGCCATCAAAACTAAAGCCATTTCCTCTTAACTCTGGAACAAAACAAGGATGTCTACTCTCTCCACTTCTCTTCAATGAAGTATTAGAATGTCTAGCTACAACAATAAGACAAGATGCAAACATAAAGAGTATCCAAATAGAGAAAGAAGAAGTAAAACTCTCCCTCTTTGCAGATGACATGATCTTGTATTTAAAAAATCCCATAGACTCCACTCCCAAATTACTCAAGCTGATTCAAAATTTGGCAAAGTAGCAGAGTGTAAAATTGACCTCCAAAAATCAATGGCTTTTCTGTATGCCAACAATGAGAAAAGTGGGGCTGAAATTAGGAAAGCACCTCCATTTGTAATAGCCCCACAAAAAATAAAATACCTAGTAATTAACTTAACTAAAGAAGTGAAGGACCTCTATGATGAAAACTTTAAAAGCTTGAAAAAGGATATCAAACCTGAACTAAGAAAATGGCAAAAACTCCTATGCTCCTGGATTAGAAAGATCAACATAGTGAAAATGGAAATACTTCCCAAGGCTATCTACAAATTCAATGCGATACCTATCAAAATTCCAAACTCATTCTTCAAGGAAATAGTAGAGACAATCCAAAAATTCATATGGAACAGTAAAAGACCCCGAATAGCAAAAATGCTCCTCAACGGAAAGAACACTGCTGGAGGAATATCAATACCAAATTTCAAACTCTACTATAAAGCCATAGAAACCAAAATAGCTTGGTACTGGCACAAGAACAGACCTCGGGACCAATGGAATAGAATTGAAAACCCAGAAATGAACCTACAGACATATAGCCATCTAATCTTCGATAAGGGAGCTCAAAAAATAGAATGGAAGAAAGACAGCCTGTTCAGTAAATGGTTCTGGCAAAATTGGTTAATTACTTGTAGAAAACTAAAGCTAGATCCTTATATATCACCCTGCACCAAAATCAACTCCAAAATGGATCAAAGACCCCAGAGTCAAAGCAGACACTCTGAGAACATTACAGGATGGAATAGGAGAAACCCTAGGTCTTGTTGGCACAGGCTGAAATTTTCTTAATAAAGACACGGAAACACGACAAATCAAAGAAAGGTTGGACAAATGGGATTGCTTGAAGTTGCAGAGTTTCTGCATGGCAAATGACATAGCTAGAAGATCAATAGAAAGCCCACGTAGAAAATCTTCACTAGCCATAAAACAGACTAGGGTCTCATATCTAAAATGTACTTGGAACTCATAATATTAAATTCCCCAACAGGAAATCCTCAAAGAAACAACTCCCCAATAAATAAGAGGTCTAAAGACTTAAAGAGTTCTTGTTTATAGCTATTCTAACTGGGGTGAGGTGGTATCTCAATGTTGTTTTGTTTTCCATTTCTTTTACAGCTAGGGAGGTTGAGCATTTCTTCATGTGTCTATTGGTCATCCTTCTTTCTTCTTCAGAGAAGTTTCTCTTCAAGTCTTTAGCCCACTTATTTACTGGGCAGTTGTTTCTTTGATGATTTGTTGTTGGGGGATTTAATTTTTTTAGTTGCATGTATATTTTATATATGAGACCCTTGTCCATTGTATGGCTAGTGAAGATCTTCTCCCTATCTGTGGGCTATCTATTGATCTTGCTAGCTATGTCCTTTGCTATGCAGAAGCTCTGCAACTTCATGCAATCCCATTTGTCCAACCTTTCTTTGATTTGTTGTTTCCGGGACTCAATTAAGAAAATTTCGGATGTGGTTCCGGGAAGATGGCGGAGGAGAAGCTGGAATCTGAACAAGCATTCGCATAGAAAGCAGTTTTAGAGTTCCAGTGAACAGTCCTAAGCCAGAGAATCACACCAAGTGTGCCATCACAGGACAGAGAGTTAGTCAAGAGAGGGGAAGCCAAGGAGACACATCTGAGCGCCTGCAGGGTCGCGGCGGTGACCACCACCGCAGGGTCATACCTGAGACACAGAGAGTCCGGGACGAAGGAGCCAGACGCAGCGGACGAGCAGATTCTACTCAACACCAACAAGACCGACAAGGAGCGGACATCTTCATCCTGCAGTTTGCAGACCAGAGACGACCCAGGATCCAAGACTCGGCGTGAGTACAAGCCGGACGTCCTCACTCCTTCTCAGGGAGCAGAGGAGGGAAGGCCACCCCTCTCCCCACAGCACCGGTGATCTCCATCTTGGATACCGACAAAGCTCGGAGGAGCTGCTAGCTCCATCTCAGGCCTTGGAACAAAACGAGTCATTTAGCAGGTCACAAGAACTTAACGGTGAAGTGACCTGCCAGACTCGGCTCCATCCAGGGAAAAGTCACCCAGCTCAGGCGCCAGCCATTGGAGTGGCTTGCCTCACTGGGTAACCAGAGCCAGAGGCTGCCCCTCCCTCTAGCAGCCACCACACTCAATTGAAAAACAGAAACCCTGAGAATGGCTCCAGGCTGGGCGCTGTGAGCTTTATCACAAAATAGCCCCAGGGAAAAGCTATTGTTTATTGAAAGGCCTCACCTCTACCCAGAACCTAGCCTCATCACCGCATCCCCCTCTTTTGCGATTCTCAAAGCAGATCACCCTCCCAGAAAACTAACCTGGGAGGGGGATCTCAAAATCTTCGGTAAAGCAGAGCATTTTTCTGCCTCTTCCAACAAACCTACTTAAGAAACCAATCAAGCCACAGGACCTCAAGCTGACCAGAGACTCCAACAAGAGACTGGTTACAGACAAAAGGGAGATACAGGATTCTTCCCACCCCTCCTCCCCCAAAAAAATCAAAAGACTTTTTTTTCTTTTTTTTTCTTCTTCTTCTTTTCTTTTTTTGTTTTTTTTTGTTTTTTGTTACCTTATATATATATATATATATATATATATATATATATATATATATATATATATACATACATTTTTTTCTCTTCTAAAACATTTATTAATCTTTAATTTTTGCCTCTTCTGAAAAAATAATTGTTTTCCAGTAACGTTTTTTTTTCTCCTCTTATAATTTTTATTTTAGGAATATGTGAATGAGCGTTTTCCTTTCTTTTCTTGTCTTCTTTCTTTCTTAATTATCTTTTTGTTTTTTGTCTAGCTCTACTGAACTTCTGATCTTTTCTTCTCCCCTTCCTATCCTTAAATTTTTCACATCTCCTCTATGTCCCTCCCTTTCTCTAAACATATTCACATTCCTCTCTAAATAGACGGTCTTTTAATCTCTATAATAACATTAACTTTTATGTTTCTATTTTTTTTTCTGGTCTCTTTTCATTCCTCTTTCCGTCTCTTCTTTTTCTCTCTCTCTCTACTTGCATCCTACCCAACCCATTTCCTGCATTATGATTAGGACATAGTTAACTCTCCCTGTGCCTCCCCACACCAATCTATTCCTATTTTTTACCCACATCTCTCCCTAATCCTAATAATTTCTGGCTTTCCAAATTTTTTACTGCGGTTCGAAGTCCTTTAACATATAGTTGTTTGATGTTGAATAGATCTATCTGTTGAACTAGATTGTATCTGTAGACTATTGACTGTACAAACGCAAACTTTGGTTGATGGTTGCATTCAGATAGTGTTCTAGCACAAAACTGGTGCTATCTTCATCTCAAATGGGCAGAGTAAGCCGGAAAACCACAAGAAAAATGGCAAATTCGGGCATCTAAATTCCCAATCTTGATAATCAGGGATTAGAACAGATAAAGAATAATCCAGAGGAGAGTTCCCAAATAGCTCTACAATCACTACTAGCAAACATGATAAATGAGAAGTTTGACAATGTACAAAGGACTCTGTATGAGCATGATAGGGAGAGAGAGGAGGCATCCCAGAAGTTTATACAGGAATATCATAAGCGTGAGGAAGCTACTCAAAAACTGTTACAGGATTTGCGTGAACAACTTGAGAATACTCAAAGAGAAAGGGAGGAATGGCGTGAGCAGGCTGAGAACACTCAAAGAGAACTGCAGGCATCCCACGAACGGGAAGAAAGAGAACTGCAGGAATCCCACAGACGGGAGGAAGCTAATCAAAGAGTAATTCAGGAATTGATAGACCAGGTAGGGAATACACAAAGATGAAGTCAGGGAGACCACAAAAGGAATGCTGAATGGACCCCAAGAGGAGGAATGGGAGTCCAAAGAAACCATAACCAATCAACTAAGTGATTTGAGAACAAACACTGAACACCAAATTAAGGAAGTAAAGAAATTCATACAAGACCTAAAACAAAGCTTCAACAAAGAACTTGAAGCCATCAAAGCTGACAAATTAGAAGGAAAAGAGATAAAAAACAAGTAGAGAGTCTTGACAACAGGTTAGACCATGCAGAAGATCGAATCTCAGGGATTGAAGACAGCCTAGATATTATAGAGAAAGAACATACAACCATCCAAGACAAGTCCAAGAAATATGAGAGGTCTATCCAACACCTGGAAGACACCATCAGAAGGCCCAGTCGAAGGACAATGGGTGTAGAGGAGCACCTAGAAACAGAAGTTAATGGTCTAGGAAATTTGTTTAACAGGATTCTAGCAGAGAACTTCCCAAACATACAAAAAGATAGGCCTATTCAGATACAAGAAGCTTTTAGAACCCCAAATAGACCAGACCAGAATAGGATATCCCACCATCACATTATAATCCACACAGGATCAACCCAGACCAAGGAAAAGATCCTTAAAACTGTCAGGGAGAAAAGGTTAATCACCTATAAAGGGAAACCAAGTAGAATTACCAAAGATTACTCAGCAGAGACAATCAAAGCAAGAAGAGCCTGGAATGACGTATGCCATGCCCTAAAAACAACCAACTATCAACCAAGAATACTGTACCCAGCTAAACTCTCCTTCATAACTGAAGGCCAAATAAAAACCTTCCATAAAAGAAAAATTGAAACAATTCATCTCCACCAAACCAGCCCTGCAAAAGATTCTTAAAGATGTCCTACACATAGAAAACCAACAAGACTGCAACAAAGGCCAAGAAACTGCACCCAAACTGAGAATCCAAGAACCTTAGGAAGAACCCAGGTTTCGCAGCCCCCAAGAAGGTAGATAACATGGCAGGAACTCCCAAATACCTCTCAGTCCTATCTCTTAACGTTAACGGACTGAACTCTCCAATTAAGCGACATAGACTGTCTAGTTGGATTAAAAAACAAGACCCTTCTATCTGCTGCCTTCAGGAGTCACATCTTGCCCGTAAAAACAAACACATTTTCAATGTTAAAGGCTGGAACAAAATCTACCAAGCAAACGGCCCCCATAAACAGGCCGGAGTTGCAATCCTAATATCAGATAAAATAGACTTCAAATTAAAATTCGTGAGAAGAGATACAGAAGGTCGCTACATACTAATGAAAGGATCTCTCGTTCAGGAGGATATTACAATTCTAAATATCTATTCGCCAAACAAAGGAGCACCCAAATTTATCAAAGAAACACTACTTTCCCTCAAATCCCATATAGATCCAAAGGCATTAATTGTTGGGAATTTTAACACACCACTCTCCCCACTAGATAGATCAACTGGGCAAAAACTCAACAGAGAAAACGCAGATCTAAACAGCTTCATGGATCAACTAGACTTAACAGACATTTACCGAACATTTCACCCAGCAGCCTCAGAATACACGTTCTTCTCAGCAGCACATGGAAAGTTTTCTAAAATAGAAGATATTTTAGGCCACAAAGCAAACTTGTCTAAATTCAGAAACATTGAAGTTATACCTTGCATTCTCTCTGACCACAAGGGAATAAAATTAGGACTCAACACCAAAAGCCACCGAAGAAAGTCTGGTATCATATGGAGGCTGAACAACACAATGCTGAATCATGAGTGGGTCATGGAAGAGATTAGAAAGGAAATTCAAATGTTCATGGTATTCAACAAAAATGAACACACAAATTAACAGCTCCTCTGGGACACAGCAAAGGCAGTACTCAGAGGCAAGTTTAGAGCTCTGAGCTCCTACATCAACAAATTGGAGAGATCTGAAACTAGCAATTTATTGACACATCTAAACCTCCTTGAAAAAGAGCAGCAAGATAAACCCCAATCCAGTAGACGGAAAGAAATAATCAAAATTAAATCAGAATTAAATGAACTAGAATCCAAAAAAAACTATAGAAAGAATCAACAAAACAAAGAGTTGGTTCTTTGAAAAAATTAACAAAATTTACAGACCCTTAGCAAATCTTATCAGAAAAAGAAGAGAACACACCCAAATTAATAAACTCAGAGATGAGAATGGAAACATCACCACGGAAACAACCAAGATTCAGAACATTATAAGGGAATACTTCTCAAAACTTTATGCTAATAAGTTCGACAACTTCACAGAAATGGACCTCTTCCTAGCAATTATTGACATGCCAAAACTAAACCAAGATGAGTTAAACTATCTTACCAGGCTCATATCAAGCATTGAAATAGAAAAAGCAATAAGAGACCTCCCAGCTAAGAGAAGTCCAGGACCAGATGATTTTACAGTGGAATTTTACAAGGCCTTCAAAACAGAGCTCACACCAATTTTCCTCCAACTCTTCAATGAAATTGAAAGAGAAAGCTCACTACCGAACACATTCTATGAAGCCATCATAACCCTCATCCCAAAACCAGGCAGGGACTCATCAAAGAAAGAGAACTATAGACCCATTTCTCTGATGAACATTGATGGAAAAATTCTCAACAAAATTTTGGCCAATCGACTTCAACAATTCATCCAAAAAATCATAAACCACGATCAAACAGGATTCATTCCAGGGATGCAAAGCTGGTTCAATATACGCAAATCAATTAATATTATTCATCACATCAACAGGAGCAGAAAAAGCATTGGACAAGGTCCAAGACCCCTTTATGATGAAGGTTTTGGAAAAATTAGGATTCCATGGAACATTCCTCAATACAAGAAAGGCTGCATATGACAAACCTACAGCCAGCATTATACTCAATGGTGAAAAACTAAAGCCATTTCCTCTTAACTCAGGAACAAGACAAGGATGCCCACTCTCTCCACTTCTCTTCAATCTAGTATTAGAATGCCTAGCTACAGCAATAAGACAAGATGCAGACATAAAGGGGATCCAAATAAGGAAAGAAGAAATAAAACTCTCCATCTTTGCAGATGACATGATCTTGTATTTAAAGAATCCCATAGACTCCACTCCCAAATTACTCAAGCTGATTCAAAACTTTGGCAAAGTAGCAGGTTATAAAATTAACCCCCCAAAATCAATGGCTTTTCTGTATGCCCACAATGAGAAAAATGTGGCTGAAATTAGGAAAGCAACTCCATTTGTAATAGCCCCACAAAAAATTAAATACCTTGGAATTAACTTAACTAAAGAAGTGAAGGACCTCTACGATGAAAACTTTAAAATCTTGAAAAAGGAAATCAACACAGAACTTAAAAAATGACAAAACCTCCCATGCTCCTTGATTGACAAGATTAACTTCGTGAAAATGGCAATACTTCCCAAGGGTATCTACAAATTCAAAACGATACCTATCAATATTCCACCCTCATTCTTCAAGGAAATAGAAGAGGCAATCCAAAAATTCATATGGAACAATAAAAGACCCCGAATAGCAAAAACGCTCCTCAACGGAAAGAACACTGCTGGAGGAATATCAATACCAAATTTCAAACTGTACTATAAAGCCATAGTAATCAAAACAGCTTGGTATTGGCATAAGAACAGACCTAAGGACCAATGGAATAGAATTGAAAACCCAGAAATGAACCTACAGACCTATAGCCATCTAATCTTCAATAAGGAAGCTAAAACAATAGAATGGAAGAAAGACAGCCTCTTCAGTAAATGGTGCTGGCAAAATTGGTTAACTACATGTAGAAAACTAAAGCTAGATCCTTATATATCACCCTGCACCAGAATCAACTCCAAATGGATCAAAGACCTTGAACTCAAAGCAGACACTCTGAAAACATTACAGAATGGAATAGGAGAAACCCTAAGTCTCCTTGGCTCAGGTCGAAATTTTCTGAATAGAGACCCGGAAGCACAACCAATCAAAGAAAGGTTGGACAAATGGGATTGCATAAGGTTGCAGAGCTTCTGCAGGGCAAATGACATAGCTAGCAAGATCAAGAGAAAGCCCACCGATTGGGAGAAGATCTTTACTAGCCATACAACTGACAAGGGTCTCATATCTAAAATATACTTGGAACTCAAAAAATTAAACCACCCAACAACAAATCCTCAAAGAAACAACTGCCCAATAAATAAGTGGGCGAAAGACTTAAAGAGAAGCTTCTCTGAAGAAGAAAGAAGGATGGCCAATAGACACATGATGAAATGTTCAACATCCCTAGCCATAAAAGAAATGCAAATCAAAACAACATTGAGATTTCACCTCACTCCAGTTAGAACAGCAAAAATCAAGAACTCTAACAACAACAGATGCTGGAGGGGATGTGGACAGAAGGGAACCTTACTTCATTGTTGGTGGGAATGTAAACTTGTTCAACCACTTTGGAAAGCAGTATGGAGGTTCCTCAAAAGACTTCACATAGATATCCCCTATGATCCAGCAATCCCACTTTTGGGCATTTACCCAAATGTATACAAACAAGACTACACTAAAGCTACCAGCACACCTATGTTTATTGCAGCATTATTTACCATAGCTAAGATATGGAACCAACCCAGATGCCCCTCAGTAGATGAGTGGATCAAGAAAATGTGGTATATATACACAATGGAATTCTATGCCTCCATGAGAAAGAATGACATTTCCCCATTTGTTAGGAAATGGAAAGGTTTGGAAAAAATTATATTAAGTGAAGTAAGCCAGGCCCAAAAAACCTAGGTCCCATGGTTTCCCTTATTTGCAATATCTAGTATAGGTATGAGTCAGCGGAAAATGTCAGATAATGTGATGTTAGGAAAATGAACCCTTAAATACGTATTTTAATGTTTTCGTTTCTTTCATGCATGTGTTTCTAACGCATTTATAAGATTATTTCTTTGTTGCTTTGTATGTCCCTCCCCCACAGTGTAACCCCCGCTTTCACTATATTTGATGTCAGTATAACATGTGGAGGAGATGGGGACAAATAAGTCGTTTAAGGATTCAGGTGGACCTGTTGCAACAATGAGTACAAAATGTCATGTCAAAACCAGGTTTACAATGTCAGTGTGGGGGGGGAGGGGGTATAATTGGGTGGGGGGAGGGGGGAGGCTGGGAAGGGAGGTGAAGGGTAAACAAAGGAGGAGGCGGCAATGCTTGGTAAGAAATGTATGCATTATCCTGCCCATGTAATTGTAACCCCTGTGTACAGTATGTTCACAAATAAAATAAAATAAATTTAAAAAAAAAAAGAGAAAATTTCGGCCTGAGCCAAGGAGACCTATGGTTTCTCCTTTTACATCCTGTAATGTTTTCAGAGTGTCTGCTTTGACTCCGAGGTCTTTGATCCATTTGGAGTTGATTCTAGTACAGGGTGATATATAAGGATCTAGCTTTAGTTTTCTACATGTAGTTTACCAATTTTGCCAACACCATTTACTGAACAGGCTGTCTTTCTTCCATTCTATTATTTTAGCTCCCTTATCGAAGTCTACTTGGTTATAGGTCTGTAGGTTCATTTCTTTCTTTCTTTAATTTAATTTTATTTGTGAATATACTGTACAGAGGGATTACAATTACATGGTCAAAGTAATGCGTACATTTCTTACCAAGCATTGCAGCCTCCTCCTTTGTTTACCCTTCACCTCCCTTCCCAGCCTCCTCCCTCCCTCCAATCCTTCCCTCCCCCCCCCCGCTCCCCCCCACCATCATTGTAAAGCTCCTTTTTGACATGACAATTTGTACTCTTCATTGTTGCAACAGGTCCACCTGAATCCTTAAATGACTGTTTTTCCCCATCTCCTCCATAAGTTATACTGACATCAAATATATTGAAAGCAGGGGTTATACTGTGGTGGAGGGACATACAAAGCAACAAAGAAATAAACTTATAAATGCGTTAGAAACACATGCATGAAAGAAAAAAAACATCAAAATACCTAAGGATTCATTTTCCTAACATCACATTATCTGACTTTCCGCTTGACTCATACATATACTAGATATTGCAAATAAGGGAAACCATGGGACCTGTGTTTCTTTGTGCCTGGCTTACTTCACTTAATGTAATTTTTTCCAAGTTTTTCCATTTCCTAACAAATGGGGCAATGTCATTCTTTCTGATGGAGGCATAGAATTCCATTGTGTATATATACCACATTTTCTTGATCCATTCATCTACTGAGGGGCATCTGGGTTGGTTCCAGATCTTAGCTATGGTAAATAATGCTGCAATAAACATAGTTGTGCTGGTAGCTTTAGTGTGGTCTTGTTTGTAAACATTTGCGTAAATGCCCAAAAGTGGGATTGCTGGGTCTTGTAATTTTCTAAATAAAAAATAATATGAGATTTGGGAGCCAGTGGCTGCTGCCTCTAATCCTCGCTACTTAGGAGGCTGATTTCTGAGGATTGCAGTTGGAAGCTAGACTGGACAAAGAAGTATGTGAGACTCTTGAGATTCTTATTTCCAATTAACCGTTAAAAAACCAGAGGTGGAGTTGCAGTTCAAGGGGTAGAACTCTAGCTTTGAGTAAAAAGCTCAGGGACAAAGCACAATCGCTGAGTTCTAGGCTCAGGATGGAACAAAACAGATAATATTATCTGCAAAAAAGATAATTACACTCCTTCCTATCAACACAGATATTGACATTTCTATTGTCAAATTGATTTTCCTTGCAAATCTAGTTCCTACAACTTACAAGTGGTGACAGTAGATATGGTACCCTTGTTGCTGATTTTAGGAGAAAAGTATATGTGGTTTCACCATTAAGTAGGACACACACACACACACACACACATACACACACACACACACACACACACACACACACACACACACACACACACTAGCCTAAATGTGAAAAAAAACAAGAATGATAAATGATTGGTGAGTTGAGAGATAACAAGGAATGTAAATTTGGAGGCAAATGAAATTGATATCTGTGATGGTTAATCTTGAGGATGAGCTTCAATGGGATTGATTTGATTTGGTTTAGATGCGCCCAGCTAATAATTAAAGCATAACTCTGGGTGTGTTTGGTGGGTTTCCATAACAGATTAACCAAAGCAGATATCCCTCCTGCACATGGGTGGCACCATCCGGTATGCTGGCTTTCCATACTGAGTTAATGAAGAGAAAAGAGAATCTTCCCAATGAAGCACTCCCTTTCCCTCTCTTACCCCTCCCCATGCTCCATGTCCTCCATGTTCTTCTCTGCCATTAATCCCTGAAATCTATGACACTGAGCAAAATAACTTCCTAGGATATTTCTGTCAAATATTTTGTCATAGCAAGAAAAAAATACATGGCTAACACACAACCGAATCTTCCACTTGTACTCCTTGTTTTATTGATTGACTGATTGATTTAGCCATACCTGGAACTGGAACTCATTGGTTGAGCACTGTCCCTGAGCCAAATTGTGCTCAATCAAGGGTAGTGTTCTACCCCTTGAGCAACAATGCCATTTCCAGCTTTTTTTGAGTACTTTATTAGACTTGAGTGTCTCAGAGACTTCTCTGCCCAGGCTGGGTTGAACCACCATCCACAGATCTTAGCCTTCTAAGTAGCTAGGATTACAGGCTTGAGCTGCTGGTGCCTGGCCACATTCTACCGTTTCTTCTTCCTTCTTCTTGATTCTTCCTCCTGTCCCCTCCCAAACTTCCTCCTCCACACCATGCTAAATAAGTATAGGCTTTACTATTGAGCTGGACACCCAGCCATAGGCTGCCATCTTTACTCAATGAAATAAACAGCTGACATCAATGGGTTGCTGAGTATATGCTAGGCACCAACCCACCTTTTTCTTTGTGAACTTGGTAATAAACCTATGAGATAGGTAATCATTATCTTAGTCTTACAGACCAGGCTACTGGAACAAAACCAATGATTTGCCAGGGCCAAAAACACAAACCTTTAATCCCGGCCCAACAAACCTCTCAATCCAACTTCAGTAGTGAAGATGAGACTCAAACCCAGGCACTCTCTTCATTAGACAGAGCCTGTACTTAATCACACCTGTGGGTGTTTTTGATTCCTTGCTACAATAATGTGAGGGTAGGGGATAACAAAGGCAACACAATAATGGAGTATTATTTGAGGGTGAGATTTGCCATTGGAAAGACCAGGATAAAAGACCCAGCTCCAGCATTTACTAACGTTTGACATCATAGACAAGTCATTTTAATTTGTTTGCCTCTGTTTCTATATCTGGAAAATGGAGATAATCAGAATGCCTTCCTTCATAAAGGAGCAGGTTCCCAGCAAGGTGTAATTGACTCACACCTGAAATCCTAACTACTAAAGAGATTGAGATCAGAGGATCAGGGTTCATGGCCAGTCTGAGCAGTGAAGTCTGTGATACTTTATTTCCAATTAATCACCAGAAAACCAAAAGTAGTGTAGTAATGAAAACTGGTAGAATGCTAGCCTTAAATAGAAGAACTCAGGTACAGAGCCTGGGACCCAAGTGCAAGCCTGACAACCAAAACCAACAACAACAAAAGAGCAAGTTCCAATCATTTCTTTAAGATAGTATAATAAGCTTTAAATCTGATTATTGAAGTTCAAATCCAGCCCAGGCAGCTAAATCTGAGAGTTTTCTCTCCAATTAACTTAAAAAGAGCCAGAAGTACAGATGTGGCTCAAATGATAGAGGGCCAATTACAGGTAGCCACCCACTGCCTTTGCTCCAACCTGTCATAAGCCCAGCACAAGTGGCTCAACAGCAGATATTTGTTGGTGGGAAACTGAAGGAGTGAACACTATAAGGGCCCTCGCCTCCTGCTATCTTTTCTTGTCCAGGCCCTCCCTGGCTGTATTGTTATCTATTCTCTCATCCTGGGAAAATAACCATAGCATAAAATGTGTCATCTCAACCAGTTACAATTGTACACTTCAGTGGCTTTAAGTACATTCAAATTTTTATGCACCCTCTCTGATACCAACTTCTAGAACTTTCTCAGAATCCAACCTGAAATTAAGCACTTATTAAAGAGCACCTTCCATCCATCCCTTTGCACAGTCTCAGGAAACCCACCATTCTACTTCCTGTCTCACAATTTGACTGTGGCAGATCTCCTGTGACAAGAGTCATGATATTCTAGTGATAGTGGTAGTAATGGTGTGTATGTGCATGTGCTTATATGTGTGCATGTGTGTGTGTGTTTGTGTGTTCATGCTCATGCACACACAGTTTTATTGCTTGTACTAGGTCCTGGGCACCATCCGTGGGGATTTTTTGCTTAAGGCTAGCACTCTGCCACTGGTACCATAATTCCACATCAGTTTTTTGAGATAGTTAATTGGAGATGAGTCTCATAAAGCTTCAGTCCTCAGCTCTAAGCTTCCTGAATAGCTAGAATTACAGCCATGAGCGAACAACTCACGGCTAGAGATGGTGAATTTTAACACATTAATTCTGCTAGCATGTAGTGCCTCATGTTTTAGTCAAACATCAATGTAAATGTTGCTGTGAAAAGACTTTTGGAAGCAGGGGTTATACTGTGGGGAAGGGACATACAAAGCAACAAAGTAATCATCTTATAAAGCTGTTAGAAATAATCGCAAGGAAGAAAAAACATTTGAATCTTTATCTTGGGGTTCATTTCGCCTAACATCAATTTATCTGACCGTTTCTGCTTATGTCAGACATATACTATTTGTTGCATATAAGGGAACCCTTGGGACCTATGTTTCTTTGGGTCTGGCTTACTTCACTTAATATAATTTTTTCCAAGTCTTTCCATTTCCTAACAAATAAAAAACAAATTGTTTAAATAGGGATACAGGTGGACCCATTGCAACAATGAGATATAAAAGTCGTTATGGAGAAAAACAAACTTTACATCTTTGGAGGGAGGGGGGATTAAGGGTGGGTGGGTGGGAGATGGGAAGGGATGGTAAGGGGAAACAATGGAAGAGGCAACAATGTTTGATAAGAAATGTATTCATTACCTAGCCCAAGTAATTGTAACCCCTCTGTACAGTATTTTCGCAATAAAAAAGGAAAGAAATTAAAAAATTTTTGGATGTGATTACCATTTTAATCACATGGGTAAATTTCAATAGATAAATTTAAATAATTTTAAACTTGGAGTAAAGAAGATTTATTATGGCCTGGGAATGTGGCTTAGTGTTAGAGTGCTAGCCTAGCATGCATGAATCTCTGGGTTTGATTCCTCAATACCGCATGAACAAAACCTAGAAGTTACTCTGTGGCTCAAGTGGTAGAGCACTGTCCTTGAGCAAAAGCAGCTCACTGACAGTTCGCAGGACCTGAGGTCAAGCCCCAGAACTGGCAAAAAACAAAATCATAACAAAACAAAGCAAAAAAAGATGATTACCCTTCCTAAATAGAATGGGCTTTGTCCAATGATTTGATGAATTTCAAAATTTGAGTATCCTCACTTAACTGCAGTATAGAAATTCTGAGTCTCCATCTACAGGCTGAATGATGGAAAAATTTTCTCTTGCTTGAGATATCAGTCCTGATATCCCCCAATCAACACATACACATATGTGTATACATACATGCATGTGTACATATGTGTGGACACATTTTATATATGTGTATATAGATATACACACATATACATATACACACAAGTTTATAGTGGGGAGGCTTGAACTCAGGGTTTAGACACTTTCCCTTAGCTTATTCTGCTTGAGACTAGTACTTACCTCTTGAGCCACACACACCTTCAGGTCCAGGTTTTTGTTGGTGTGTGGGAGATAGTCTTGGGTGAAGGTTATGAGCCTTTTTTTTTGTTTTTAGTTTTTGGTGCCAGTACCAGAGCTTGAACTCAAGATCTGGGCACTGTCCCTTAGATATTTCACTCAAAACTAACACTCTATAACTTGGGCTACAGCTCCATTGCAGGCATTTTAGTGGTTAATCGGAGATCATGGCTGTAAACCATGATCCTCAGACCTCAGCCTCCTGAGTAACTAAGATTACAAGCATGAGATACCAGCACCTGCCTCAGAAAGTATTCTTATGTTTACTATTTGCATTTTGAGCTGTGTGGCTCTAGTCAGTGGCTTAATTTCTCTGAATACCATTTTCTGATATGTGAATGAAGTTTAAGAAAGAACATCAATAATAATAAATACTCCATGGGGTGGGTATGGACATTTGATGGGGTAAAAATAAAATAAATGAAACCTTCATGTCTCAATACAGGAGTTGTTAGTAATCAATATTTATTATTTGTCATTATTATTTGGCCTGACCTTGATTTGAGAAGCCTTATAAGGTGCAGGGCAGAGAAAAGAAGTCCCACTGCAGCCTCTTCCCTGCCCCATCTCACTGGCTTTCTTTGAGGTCACTAGAGGCCCCCAGCCTTGATAAATGTCCTAGCCCTATATGTTATGACTTGCTGGCAGATTTGAATTTGACTTTAATCACTCGTGTTCTGGCTGTGATTTTGAGGAAAATGGCTAAATACTGTTGGTGCCAATGGGGAGATAGCAGCCCATTCTATACTCTGGTCATTGAAGACTCCCCAAAACAATAGAGGGAGGGAGGGAGAGAGAAGGAGAGGGCTGGCAGAATCTGTGCTGGACCAGGACTGTCAAATGGGATAGAGAGACCCACCCTAAAGCCATTGAGGGGGCTCCCTTTCTTTTCCTGGAGTGCTGGTGATGTAGGTATTTTTTAGATGATAGAATAGAAGGATCAGAGTAGGCATGTCACTGAAAGGATCTGATTTCAAGGAATGGATACCCATGTCTTACTCTTCTTGCCATGAGAGGTCCTTGATGTCCTCGGGTTCCTAGTCTTTACAAATGAAGCAAAGGCTAGATCTTCAGTCCCAAGGCCCAGGGAGGATTCAATAGGCCTGAACTCAAGCACAGCATGGACTCTGTAGGGGGAATCTGACTGTCAGCACCAGCCAAGGATTTGTGGTTAAAAAACTATGCCTCCTGGTTGTCTGTAGGTTCCCGGATACCCAGAAGTTTCTATTTCACTCAACTCTTGAACTAGATCATTCCTTCCTTCCCTTTCTCCTTCTATCCCCTCCCTCTCTTTTTTGTCTTCTTTGGACTTGATCACAGGGCCCGTGTCTGAGCTTTTTCGCTCAAAGCTAACTCTCTACCACTTTGCGACACAGTTCCACTACTGGTTTGCTTTTACATATCTGACCAACTAATGCCATAATTCTTCTCTCCCTCTTTCCTTCTCCTCCTGCCCCTACTCCCTTTCTTTCTTTCTCTTTCTTTCATTTTGTGTTTGTCCTATGGTCTGAAAAGAGGGCTTGGGCACTGTTTCTGAGCTCTTCATTCAACGCTAAAATTCTACCACTTGGGCCACAGCCCCACTTCCAGATTCTTACAGTCTTTCCTGCCCAGGCTGGCTTTGAATAGCAATCCTCAGATCTCAGCCTCTTCACCAGCTAGAATTAAAGATGTGAGTCACCATCACCTGGCTTACTTTTTCTTTTCAAAAACTTTCATCACAGGCAGAGTAGTTAGTGCTGTAATGAAGCAACAGCCAGACTCTGTAATAAGGACATACAAGTCTCAACTGGCCTAGGGTCAAACATTATTAAAACCAATTCACACTGAGGAAACCAGGTAAGACATATTTACCCAGAAGGGTGAAGAATTTATGCCTGATGCCAATAGTTACATCTAGACTCCTAGTTACTGAGGAGGCTGAGATCTGAGAACCATGCATGATTCAAAGTCAGCCTGGGCAGAAAAGTCTGTGAGAGTCATCTCCAATGAAGAACTAAAGACCAAGAAGTGGAGCTTTGGCTCAAGTGGTACAGTGTGCCAACCTTGAGAATAAAAGCTAAGGGACAGAACCCAGACTCGAAGTTCAAACCCTAGGATTGGTGCACACACACACACACACACACACACACACACACACACACACACACACACACACACACACACACCACAGAATGCCTGTAACCTGTTTGTCTCTTGGTCCACAGGTTTATTCCCAAAAAAGTACTGGGACAGGGGCATGGATTTGAGGTCTGAGTCCACTGACACACCAGGAATTTTCCTCCTCTGTAATATGGAAATAAGCATACCTGACTTATATGGTTGTTGGGAGCATTAGATGAGCTAACAAAAAGGAGCGTATGTGTGTTTGAGTGTGTGTGTATGTGTGTGTATTTGTTTGTTTGTGTGTGTGTGTGTGTGTGTGTGTGTGTGTGTGTGTGTGTGTGTGTGTGTGTGTGTGTGCCATTCCTAGGGCTGTCCCTGAGCTTTTTTGCTCAAGGCTAGCACTCTACCACTTGGGACACTGGTCCACTTCAAGTTTTTTTGATGTTTAATTGGAGATAAAAGTGTCATGGACTTTTCTACCCAGTGCTGGCATTGAACCACAACCATATATTGCTAGCCTCCTGAGTAGTTAGGATTACACATGTGAACCACTGGCTTCAACTATAATGAGGTTTTAATGAAGGGGAGCTGGTGATATTCTTCAGTTCCTATTTGATGGTGACCTCCCCTGAGATCCCTAACATGGAATCAAAAGATGGGGCTCTGCCTTCAAGGAACCAGGATGAGTCAAAAACAGCCAAGCAATGTTGCATTGACATACAGCCCGGTCTTATTTCTACTCACAACATGAGATTAAGGTGAGTCATTAGGAGCTTCTTTTCTTCCTGTGAGGGATACTGCTCAGACACACTTACAAGAGCACTGACAAAGAAAATGAACGTAGACTTCAAACTGATTGCAGCTTCTACATATATTGCAATCATGTGATTGTACCTAGCCTTGAAATGAACAGAAATGTATAAGTCTATCATGTTGCATGTGCCGATGTTGTAGGTTGGCAGACATGTATGTCAGCAACTGCTCACAAGTGTTTTAGACCCATGGATGATGACTTGCTTTATCATTAAAAAAAGTTTTAAACTGGTAGTGCAGAGTAGGACGTGAATTCAGGGGCTGGGCCCTGTCCCTTTGCTATTTTTACTCAAGGCTAGTGCTTTACCACTTGAGCCACAGCTCCATTTACCTGCTCAGGCTGGCTTTGAACCGCAATCCCCACCTCTTAGCCTCCTGAGTAGCTAGTATTACAAGTGTCAGCCAACAGTGCCCAGCTGACACATAAATGTCTTTTGTTTAGTGACCTAGGAAGATGGCTCAGTGATAGAGTATTTGCTTCTCATGCATGAAGCCCTGGATTTGATTCCTCAACACCACATGAACAGACAAAGATAGAAATGGTGCTGTGGCACAAGTGGTGGAGCATTGCCTTGAGCTTAAAGAGCTGAAGGACAGTGCCAGAGTTCAATCCCCATCACTAACAAAAAATATTTTGTTTACATATGGTGGAGTTCCTTTCAATGTATATACTATTTTAGATAAATATGAAGAAGCACTTAAGCACCTTACATTGTATAAAGATAAGCGTTATGTATTTCTGGGAAGAAAGTCATTAACTTACATTATGTAATGGTGTGTGTGAGGCACCAAACGGTCTCTACATCTTTGTCATTCTCCTGAAATTTGCCTTGGGTGCAGTGCAATGTTCAATGCTCAGACCATCTCAATAGACACATTTGGCATTTGTCAAAAATGACAAATCCCAGAGTGGTACTGGTGGCTCACAGTTATAATCCAATCATGAGGTTTGCAATGCGAGGATTGCGTTTAAAAGCCAGCCTGGGCAGGCAAATCTGAGTCTCTTACGATTAATTAACAATGAAAAACTTGAAAAACAAAAAATGGAAGAAGCCAAATCACCAGTGGCTCACGCCTGTAATCCTAACTACTCAAGTGGGAGATCTAAGGACCACAGTTCAAAGCCAGACCAGGCAGGAAAGTCCATGAGACTCTTTTGTTATTGTTGTTGGGTCTGGTCCTGGGGCCTGAACTCTGGTTCTGAGCACTGTTCCTTATCTCTTCAGCTCAAGGCTATCTCTCTACCACTTGAGCCACATTGCCACTTCTGCCTTTTTTCTTTTTGCTTATGTGGTACTGAGGAATAGAATCCAGGGCCTCTTGCATGCAAGGCAAGCCCTCTACCACTGAGCCACTTTCCAAGCCCTCCATGAGACTCTTATCTCCAATAAATCACTAGAAAACCAGAAATGGCACTGTGGCTCAAGCAGTAAAGTGCTGTCTTTGAACTGAAGACCTCAGGGACAGCGCCGAAGCTCAGAGTTCAAGTCCCATGACCGACCAAAAACAAACAAACAAATAAAGAATCCCTTGTAGGAAAGTCTGTAAGACTCTTATCTCCAATGAATCACCAAAATGCCAGAAGTAGAGATGTGGATCAGGTGGTAGAGCACTGGTCATGAGTGATAAAAACTAAGAGACAGAACCCAGGCCCTGAGTTTAAGACTGAAGATCTGAAAACACACACACACACACACACACACACACACACACACACACACACACACACACACACACACATACACACAGGAAGAAAAATTGCTATTTTAGTCCAAATGCACGTACAGATGTGCAGGTACATAAGTTTCAAAGAGGCAGAATCAAATATAATCACAGTTTGGAATACCAAAAAATACCATGTCCCATCAGTTCCTGGCAGAGAAGGAAGGCATGTGGCATTCCACCCTCAGGTAACTGCTCTTGGGGACATTCTGGGAAATCCCTCCACAGGAACACGTCTGGACTACTGGAGAGTCAAAGGTGGCAAATTCCTCAAGAACTTTCACTCCCTCCAAGGGGCCTACAGCTCCAAGAGGGTCTTTGCACTCACTCCCCAATCAACAATACCTAAAATACAGATAGGATGGGGAAGAGTGAATAGGGAGAATTAGTGGGGAGGCCTAGCGTCCCTGTGCAAGTGGTTAAATGGGAAAAGGACTGACCTGAGTAGAGACACAGGATATGCAGGTGGAAGTTAGGGAGGGGAGCAAAGATGATGAGGACATCAGTCCTACAGGATACAGACATGTGCAGACAGGGTACACTCCAGAAAGAGAATGTTGGAGGAGGTCAGGGGACAGGAGAGGGCAATAGAAAGAACTGATTGTAAAGTATGGTAAGTAGAAATAAGACTTCCATACTGGGGCACCAAGGGCCCTGGGTTCTATTTCTGACTCTACTGAGTGGACAAATCCCTATCCTCGCAGCCTCAATTTACCCCACCTGGGAGAAAAGTAGGAAGAAGCACAGACTGTTCTGGTGCTGCCACTGAGGTCACAGAGGAGGAGAAAGGAGAAGCTGCAGGTTTGAAGTAAACCCAGACAGGGGTGGGAGACTGGGGAGCAGCATTCTCTCAGCACCATACTGAGGCACTCAGTTATCTGCCTCCAAACCCCTCGGGGTGCCATCAGGCTGCCGATTATGGTGCAGAGCCCCAGCCCCACGTTGAGCAGGAAGCATAGGGCTGCCAGTAATAGAGTCACTGCCTGCAGAAGTGACACCTTCTGCTTCTGCACAGCCAGTCAGCCCCACCTGCCCTGTAACCTTGCTCCAAGCCTAGGCATGTCCACATGGTGGCAACAGTAACAACTCAGCAAAAGAGTGTGGCCCAGGCACCAGGCCACTCCACAGCCCACCTTCACTTCTTCTGTTTACAGGCTAGCAACCCAGATGCTACCACTTAGTCACCACCTCAGGGGGGAGTCGCAGCCACCAACCCACAAGTTGGGGACTATGGAGTCCTCACAGTCAAGATCCCCACTTCCACACTTGTTAGACAACGAATATATCTGTTACCTTGGCCTTCTGGAGAGTTCCAGTCTATCTAGGTGTGATGTGTGGGTCTGATATCAGATATATCCCTCCTCAACTGAAATGGTGCATCTTGCTCCTCCATGGCTCCCCCCCTTGCCAAGTGAGGTGAGAAAGAGCCAGAATTGGATTGTTGGGCTATAAGCCGTACGTGCTTGGTGCTAGTGAGCAGGGTGCGTTTTGGTGGTTCAAGTGTACCCCAGGGATCTATCCCTCTTCACAGCCTCCTCTGCGTCTGTGAGCTATCCTTGAGGAGTCGAGCTTCTCAGGCTTTGCAGATACTGCTGGAGCCCTGCCATTGCCCTGCCTCCAAGGTCTCAGACTCCCCACTGCTGTTGGCCAAGGCCTGAGGACACCAAGACCCCAGGATTTCAGTGTCCGCAGCCATGAAATGGGGTCCATGCTGTGATCAGTGTGTACTGTTCCACTAATGGGCCACAGATGTTGGGTGTGCATGCACATATATAAACCAGAGAGCATTGCCTGCTGCCTGTGACATCTGTCTGCCATTTCTACCAAAGTGTTAGGGAGGCAACATGAGACTGTCCTCTGGCCTCTTCCTCATGAAGGTACAGTCCCATGCATGTCCTCTGGACACTAAGTGCACGCCGATCCCTTCCAGAAACCTCCAGTTTAGTGTTTGTCTCTATCCAACCCCATTAGGCAACCATCAGCCAGCACCAATGTGGGCTAGACCCTGTGCCAGGCTCCAGGAGGATGTGCAGGAAGCCCCAAGCCCTAAGAGTTCAAATGACTGAGGGCTGAAACACTAAACAAACATGGAGTGACCCAAGACAGGCTAATGTGGTGAGGGCTCTGAAGAAAGACTTTCTGCACCACAGAGAATCTGGTCCTCCTGATCCACTGCTCATCCCGAAACTGCTTATTCCCTGATGCCTTCCTGTCTGCCATGTTCCACATGTGCCCTCTTGATTCTCTTCTTTCCAGCCTGCCACTAATCCTGGTGATTTACAAGCCACAAACATAGATAACTCTCACCTCCCGTTTCTTTTGGTTCCAGGCTGAACAGTAAGGTCAGTATTTCTGACATCATAGCTTGAGTCAATATCTGTAACAAAACTTTGAAGGCTTGGGTCACCTTGGCTTGAATCCACATTCCTGGGGATGACACACAAGAATTAATCAAAATAGGCAGTTTTGGCTCAAACTTGTAATCCTAGCTACTCAGTGTGATATCTGATTTGCTATTCACTGGAAGAAAGTTTATTCTAGCCTCAATCCTTCCTGCGGTAGCTAATTTTCTCTCCTGAGCCCCTTTCCCTTGGTAAAGAAGGATATACGTGGGAACAAAAATGTAAATTCAGAAACATCTTTGCTAAAAGTAAACTTCTCTCTCTCCCTCAAGCTTCCCAGACTGGCAGCTTTGCAGTTTATCACAAATTTTGCTGAATGCCACTAACAATTATAATGCTTATCACCAGCTGTACTGAGTTCTTTATTACTCAGGAAGTTGTAATAAACATCAGAGGCATTGACTCGTGTGTCCCCATCTGAGCTTCTGTGTGGTGTGAGGGTGCATGCTGACATGCATTCTCTCTGGGAAAAGGATTCCCCTTCTTCAACATCAGGGCAAAGGTCCAATGTCCCAAGGCATGTTTGACTCAAGGCTATGATTTGCTTCTTTAACCTTGCTTGCTTGCTTTGGTAAACATCACCTATGTGAAAGCACTTCCTATAAAAATCCCCCCTGAACAACAAACAGGGCTGTTCTCTAGCTCTGTGAGCTGAGGACAGATGGAATATGGCTAAATAAAGAACTTCCAGCCAAATTGCCTGAGTGCTGTCATATCTTTCTGGGAAATTGGAATACTACAATTTAAATTGGAATACAACACAAGTGGCTAAAATCTGAAGACTAATCTCCATTTGAAGCCAGCCTTACAAGAAGGCCCATGACATGACACTTTTATCTCCAATAAACTACTCAGAAAAACAAGAAGTTCTGTGACTCAAATGATAGAGCACTAGCCCAAAGCATAAAGAGGCTCAGGAACAGCACCCAGGCCCTGAGTCCAGGTGCCAGTACTGGGAAAAACAAATACAACAACAACAACAACAACAACAACAAAAAACGGGTAATCAACTCTCCTGTCTTCCTTGTCCTTACTTCTCAGCCTAGTACTGTCTTTGTGTGTTCTGTCTCAGTGCTGTTGACCAAGAAGTCCTTTGCACACAGAAAGCCTGCTCTTTCTTACCTGCACTGGCCACATCATTCATTCTCTATTCTCCATTCGATGTTAAACTTTTTTTTGGGGGGGGAAGGTCCGGTCGTGGGGCCTGAACTCTGGGCCTGGGAGCTGTCCCTCAGCTCTTCAGTTCAAGGCTAGCACTCTACCACTTGAGCCATAGCGCCACTTCCGGCTTTTTTCTTTTCTTTTTTTTTTTTTTAATATTTTATTTTATTTGAGAACATACTTACAGAGGGGTTACAATTACATGGGCAGGATAATGCATACATTTCTTACCAAGCATTGCAGCCTCCTCCTTTGTTTACCCTTCAACGGCTTTTTTCTTTTTGCTTATGTGGTGCTGAGCAATCGAACCCAGGGCCTCAGGCATGCAAGGCAAGCTCTCTACCACTGAGCCACTTTCCCAGCCCCTCTATGTTAAACTTACTTGTTCAAGGCTGATGTTCTATGTTGGGTCTTCGTCCGTCCCACGAAAGATGGATGGGGTCTGAGGAAAGGTAAGTGTGGCGCTCGCCCGTTCCCCAGCCCAGGAGACAATCAGACGCAGCGGGGAGCCAAATCCAGCAGGTAGAAAACTCATTTATTAACAGAGAGCAGCCCTTATTAAATACAAAAAGGGCGGGTGGCATGGCAAGGGAGGAAGAGGAACCAATCACTGTCAAGGTCACACCCTATCATGCACCTGAGCCTTCATGGGCTGGTTAGGCACTGATCGGAAGATCAATTGGGCTCTGCCCACTCTACTCTCTCCCAGCGCCATCTTGGCTGCCCATGTGCTCTATAGTAAATTGGGCTCTGCCCACTCAACCCCCTCCCAACGCCATCTTTGCTGCCCATGTGCTCCACAGTTCTATTGTTGAGTCTCACCTCTACTGTATCTCACTTTTTGGAGATAAGAGTTTCAGCAACATTTCTTTCTAGTCTGGCTTCAAGCCTCCATCCTCAGTTCTCAGCCCTATAAGTAGCTAGTTTTATAAGTGTGGGCCACTGGTAGCCAGCAAATTTGACTATGTTTTGGTACCTTATATATGTAGAATCATAAATATAGTTTTTATTTTTAATATGGTTTATTTCACAGTATTTTAAAGATTCATTCTTGTTGTAGCATGGTCAGAATGTCATTCCTTTTTAAGATTGAATAATATTCCCTTGGCTGGTTATACCACATTTTGTTTACCCATCAAGAGACATTTGGTTTTCTACCTTTCTACTACTGTGTATAATGTCATGAATAACATTAGTATCTTTTACATTGTGCACACTGTTGTAAAAACACGCCAGAGACATCCTTTTATAATAAACTGAGGTGAATCCCCCTGTGGCTTTCCTTCATATTAACTATCAAAGAGAAAACTTAAAGCCAGTGAGGCTCATATGGAGTGACCAACTTAAATATTTTTCATCCTATTTACAAGGATATTGCTGTATTCCTATATAAATAAATATCTAGCCAGGTACTGGTGGCTCATGCCTGTAATCCTAGCTACTCAGGAGACTGAGATCTGAGGATTGCCAGGTTGGGCAGGAAAGACTGTGAAACTCTTATCTCAAATTATCCACCAGAAAATCCAAAGTGGTTCTGTGGCTCTAGTGGTAGAGTGCTAGACTTGAGCTGAAGAGCTGAAAGAAAGTGCCCCGGCCCAGTGTTCAAGCCCCATGTTCAAAAATAAATCAATAAACAATATCCAACAAGTTGACAAATCAGGCAAGGCCTTTGCAAATTTGTTCTTCTCTTCTCTGGAAACTTCTTCTACACCTTTGTGTGGACCTGAATGCTTAATAGTTCCTGTCTTTGATCCTAGCTTATCAGGAGGCTGAGATCTAAGGATCCATGTTCAAACCCAGTCTGGAAAGCCAATTCTGACAGACTCCTATCTCCAATACACTAGCAAAAAACTTCAAAGTAGAAGTTTAGCTAAAGTGGTAGAGCATCTGCCTTGCAGGATAAAGCTAAGCAAGTGTATGGGACCCTGAGTTCAAGCCCCAGTACTTGTACACACACACAAAAGGAAAATAAACTTTGTTTAATTCGTTCATCTTTTCAGCAGCTAGATCAGAAGTTCTGCCACAGAAAGGCCTTCCCTGGCCATATGACCTAAAATATTAACTTCCTCTCAGTTCCTTGATTTTTCCTCAGAGCAGGTCTCAGTTTGGGCCTCCCTCTGAAGGGTGTGAGCTCCAAACTCACTCTATTTTATAGCATCCTTTTTTCTAGCAGCACCTAGTCCCCATTATTGAAAACCAGAAAATTGGACCTCCTTCTGAGCAGAGCAGTTTGCAAAAAGGGTCGCCCTCTTCTCTGGGTCAAGTAGCCCAAATAGAGCTGACAGCTGAGGATTTTAGCTCATACAACTCTCAACCACGGGAAGGTAAACTGAGGACCTTCCCAGGATAAGAAGTAATTCCTGCGTGAGCAAAATGTATCAATCAATGTCACAACAGGAAGGAAACTATTCAGAATATATCTTCCCTTCCCCTCTCCTCTTCTAGCTCTCAAGAGGATTTTGAAAAAAATTGGATTTAAGTGTGGTTATTTTTCATATCTTCCCAGAGTCACTTGTTCAAAGCTGCACACCAGCCCAGGTTGCCCACAATAGGAACTCCACCTTAGGAGCCCAGCTTTAATCTTGGACCTCTTTCATCACTCTTACAATATAGGATGCACCCAACAAGGGAAGGGGCTTCAGGGGCTTTATCCTCCTCCCACAGACAAGTTAGTTCCAGAGGGGAAAACTGACCTGGCCATCGACTGAAAGTGAACCAGAATAGGATGAGCTCAGAGTGAGCCCTCCTAATGGGAAAGTCACAACCATTAAGTTAGATAATATATAATAAAGGGTTGCCTGTCTGTGGTGGCTGACACATGTAATCCTAGCTATTCAGAAAGCTGAAGTATGAGGACTGGGGCTTGAACTCAGAGCCTGAGCCCAAGGCTAGTGCTCTACCACTTGAACCGCAGTACCACTTCCAGCTTTTTCAGAGTTGGTTATTGAGATAAGATTCTCATGGACTTTCCTGGTCAGGCTACCTTTGAACCACAATCCTGAATCCTCAGCCTCCTGAGTAGCTTAGATTACAGGTGTGAACCACCAGTGCCCACCTGGCCCCCATTTTTCAGATGTACCTCACCTCATTCTCTTTCTCACTCAGAACCAGCCACACACCACTTCCTCCTGATATGGGGTTTATTCCAGCCCTGAGACTTTCACCCTAGCTATTGCCTCTGTCACATGCCCCCAAAGCTGGCTCCCTCTCAATCTACAGGTCTTGGCTTCAGTGCTACCTCTTCACAGAAACCTTTTCTCTATGTATGTGGATTCTGGGGTTTGAACGGGTTTGAAATCAGGACCTGGTCACTGTTGCTTATCTTTTTAAAATCTTAAATATAGTATTCTACCATTTGAGCCACAGTTCCCAATTATGCTTTATTGCTAGTTCATGGGAGATAAGAATTTCAGAGACATTTTTTTGTTGAGACTGACTTTGAAACATGATCGTCAGATCTTAGCTTCCTGAGTAGTTAAGATTACAGGTGTTAGCCACCAGCACTTGACTCACAAGGACTCTTTCTGGCACTCTCACCTGCACTATTTATCTTTCTATAGTTGTTTCATATATTGGTTTATTGACTTTTTACTTGGTTTCCACAAATAAATGATCAGTTGTGTCTTGGGTAGGTTCCCTGTCTGCTCCTAGCCTACATTTTGGATCATTCACACCTGACATGCATCTGATGAATGGTGAATCTCTCCACCCACTGTCCCCTTTTACTTTCCTTTTTTTATTATTTGTTGTATGGTCTTTGGCCTTGATATCAGGGTCTGGGCATTGTTCCTGAGTGTAATCCTAGGTTGTTAATGTTAGCTTCTTGGGAGGCTGAGATCTGAAGACCGTATGTCAAAGCCAGTCCAGATAGAAAAGTCCCTGAAACTCATCCCCATTTAACCACCAGAAAACTGGAAGTGGCATTGTTGTTCAAGTGGTAGAACACTATCTCCTACTTGTAATTGCTTGCAAACATTAGTTCCTCTGGCTTCAGTAGCCAGCCTTTGGATTGAGACATGATCTCTCTATGCAGCCTTGGCTGTATAGGGATTATCCCTCCTATAATTCGTTTTTGAGTATAATTCTTGCAATCTTTCACATCCCAATAACAGGTCCCTGTGCTCTCAACTGCTATTATCTTTGATGTCTTATAATACTCTCCACCCCTTTCTCGAGAATTGCTCTGCTCCTGGGCCTGAATACTGCAGCATATTCTGAGAAGAGTGGTAGCTATTCGCTAGCCACTCCAATCCTGCCCAAACTCCGCCTAAAATTATACTTTGGTCTAATTATGAGGCTACCCAGAAGGAAGGGAATATTCTGCTAACCGCCCTCCTCCAGCCCTGCTTCTTAGTAGACAGTTTATGATCTCAAATTGTGGCTCCCCAGAGAGGAATCTTTCACTGCTGCTTAAAAAGAAAGACCAGGCAAGGGAAACAACACAGAATCCTGGCCTGGAACTGTGCTAGGACTGGGGTTCTTCTGCAAGAAACAGAAGGGAATGGCAGGCAGAGTGGTACCTAAGCCTCTCTTCAAAGGTGACTGCTTGACATTATAAAGCAATTGAAACTCAGATGACAAGATGTAATGGTTAAGCCAGGTAAGTACACTGGCTCTCCTTCTATAGGGAGAGGTAAGTTGGAAAGATCTGCAAGAGTTGGGCACGGTGGCACTGTTGAAGGTACTCTTTTTACTTGGACAGCCTAAGTTTTCTTTAATTAAAAGGTACATGCCCATGGCATAATTGAATGATCTGTCCTGTATAGATCCCTGGATCTCATATAGGTAGTACCTCATGTCACACATTAAGAATGATGGGTTCCAGCTTGTTGAGTCTTGGCTCATCAGAACACAGGGAATATTGTGCAACTTGTTTAAGCTATGGGTGCTCCATTATTTGTTCAATATTTGTCTCTCCCTCAGGTCCTCAATTACCAGTTGGCAGATTACATTTTGTCCTCAAACAGACAGTTTATATGGACCAACATATTTGGCCCTCAGAACTAGTGACTCTACCTGGATAACATCCTCCCCTCAAAGGGAAATCTTCCTGTTACAACAAAATATAAAAAGACACCTAAGCTCCAGATTTCCACCTTGTAGGCATATTTTCTTTTTCCAATTGTGGGGCTTGAACAGTGTCCTTGAGCAATTCAACTCAAGGCTAGAACTCTACCAATTGAGCCACTGTGCCACTCCCAGTTTTCTAGTGGATAATTGGAGATGAATATCACAGACTTTTCTGACCGGGCTGGCAATGAACCATGATCCTCAGATCTCAGCCTCCTGAGTAGGTAGGATTACAGGTGTGAAGCCAGTTCCAGCCATCATTTCTTTCTTGCAGGAACATTTCAGGGGTATGGAATAGCACAACACCACATAAATTTGTCAGCAGCTGCCCCGGGGAGAACCAGATTAGACCAAAATAACTAACCTTGATATTGCCTTTGCTGTCCAAAAGGATATTGTTGGGCTTAAGGTCTCAATGTGCGATTGTGTTCTGCTGTAATTAGTACAATTTGTTTGAAGAATCTCCTGGCTTCAACTTTATATAAGTGGTGGGATTTTCAGATAGACTTCAGAAGGTAGCCCCTAGTGGCCAATTCCATGAAGAGATATACATACTCTTTTTTCTCCATCACCAGGTACAACTTGATGATGTGTCTGGGCCATCCAGCCTTAAAAATGTCCATCTTATTCTCTATTCAATGCCTGGAGGACTCTCCCATATGACGTATTTTAAATTGCCATCTCGGTGTCTGTGAAGTGGTGATGGGACAGTTTCACTCAGGTAACTTGGTCAAGGAGTTCTTTTGTCTGGTATTGTTTGATGATCTCCTCCTTCAAGCAGCTCGGGGATGATTCTTTGTATTCTGCGATCCTCCTGCTATGAAGGCAGGTAGCAAGTCTCCGAAAAATTAACTCAATAAAATAATGGGAAACCCGGCAAAAAGTAAAAAAGAAATACCAAAATCCAACCAACAAAAACTGCAACCAAACAGATCATCAATCTAGCTTTGAGTTAATCCAGCAGCTTACCAAGCGAGAGCTCCCAGCACTGTTAACTGACAAATGTTGGGGCACAGTGGCTTCCTATATACCCTACATGACCTATCACAATGGAGCAATCACAACTGTGCATAGTGACATCATGGGGGAAATGGACAAATCAGATTCAGACCAAGTGAGGTCAGAGAAAAAGTGGACCAATTACAGCCTGCCACCATTGACACTGTAGCTCTTAGGCCTCCAAGAATGTTGCTAGAGATTCCAGGAGGACTTGAGGTTGCTATGGTTATTTTTGTGGAATTTTTGAAACCACTAATACAGTGGTCAATGTCCTCTGACCTATGAGAGCACTCCTGCATTTTACAAATTGCTTCTGTGGAGACACTAGCCAATAGCCTCCATTCTTGATGGCCACCTTATCCTATGACTTGTTCCAGGAATGACACAGCACAAAGTCCTCCATCCTTCTTAAGGACACCTGTCTCCCACAATTTACTCCTGAAGGGACAAGGTCCAGGCTGGTTCTGAGCCACAATCCTCACAATTCAGCTTCCAGAGTAGTTAGGATTATAGGCCTGAGCCTTCAGTATTTAGCATCTCTCACTTTTAGAAGAAATATATTTTTTGTTTTGTTTTGTTTTAGAAAGGGTAGTTGTAAGGTTGGGGATTTTGCTCAATGGAAGAGTGCCTGCCTGGTGAGTACAAGGCCCTGAATTCGGCCCCTACCTCTGGGGTGGGGGGAATGTTATAAAAGAAAGGTTGGTGTTAGATATGTCCTTTTCTTTTAGCACTTTGAATTTGTTGCCCTTGCTGCCTAATACTCTTTTTTCTAATGAAAAATTGGTCATAATATCATTGAAGATCACTTGTGTGTGAGGAGTTGTGTCTCTGTGCTTTGGGAGGATTGCTGTCTTTGAGTATTTAATTAGAATGTGTTTTAGTGTGGATCTATGGGATTATGCTAATTGACTTTTGTTGAGCTGCTAGATTCCTGCATATAAGGGTTCATGCTTTTAATGAAAATTGGGAAGATTTTGGTAATTATTCCTCCAAATACTATGCAGTTTTTCTCTCCTGTACATTATATATATAGATATATACACATAAATATACATTATACATTATACATACATACATTATATACATATTCACATTGTATATGTGAATACGCTAATATAAATATATATTCCTACATATTTGTATTATATATATATATTTACATACATATATTTATTTTTCACATAGCTTCTACTTTTGTGATTGTTTATGGAAGTCTAGATTCGTACAAGTTGCTTTGTCAGAGATAGAGTTAGAAGTTTCCTCTTTATATCTTGGTGAAAATAAACATTTCTTGGCAAGGATATTGAAGCAGGTACAATCTAGCCTGATTTACTGTCTCTGTCAGGTTTCTGAGCACAGGACCATTGCTTGTCAGGTTCTTCTATTGTGCACTGTGATCTTTTGCAGTGTCATGCTCTGCTTCAATGGACACCAGGCCTGCAATTAGAAGAGGAGCTGCTCCAAAATCAACCTGCTTGGTGCAAAAGTTCTTCTGGAGTGACCTTAGTAGATGCCCCTGTTCCAGGACTACCGACTGCTGACTGTGGACTGCACAAGCACAGGAACTTTTTTGACCCAAGTCAGAGGTCTGCAGTGGAGCCCGGGAGTGCTGCCCTGATTCTGGTTGTGCTAGGAGCCAGGCTGGGGGCAGAGAGACCTCACTGTGGCCTGACCTCTGGGGCGCAACAGGTTCAAGGGCTCTTTCCAGGAGACATGTGTAGTTGTAGGGAGCAGAAGCCGAGCTCCGAAGGCCCCTAAGCACATGCTGGAAAATGGAGCTGGGAGGGCCAGGCTGTCCAGGTTGTCAGGGGGCAGGCGATGAGCCTATATTAGTAGTCTTCAGGGTTCCAAATGAAGATCTAGACTTGCTTGCTATCTGGAAATGTCCCATGCTGTTGAGGGTAAAACTGCCAAGGCCCACAGTTAAAGGACAGGCTGGTGGCTGGCAATGGAATGTTGAAACTGGAGTGCAAAGACATCACAGTGGGCTCTGTGGGTTCCCTAACATTGCAGAGTAGGGATGCTGGAACCCAAGGAGATACCAGGCTCTGCTGGCTGGGCACTAGATAGACTTCTGGATGAAGCCTTGCTGGATGGACTAGCAGAATCCATGGTTCCACTCACCCACAGGCACATGAAGCTGCCTAGCATCTCCCCAGCAGATATCTTGGGGACAGCAGCTCTCCCAACTTGGACAAGGAGGTTCTGCTTGCTAGAGGATGTGGCCTATGCTGGTCATAGACAGGAAATAAGCCTGCTGCTGGAGGAAGCTTTTGCCCCTTCCAAGGCTCCTGGATCAAGAGGAGCCCTCAGGAATACGCTCATAGAAAGGCTAGTCCCCACACACAATGAGAACATCTCTAGTTGGTTTGAATCTTTGGGGGGGTCACGTCTTGGAATGCAGTGGTATTGTAAGAGGAGTGTTATTGACTCTTGTTCAACCTGAATTGAACCTTGATTCTTACAACAAAGCCTCCTTAGTAGCTAAGATTATACATGTGATCTACTGGTGCCTAACTCCATCAAAGTTTTTAAGCCCATGGCTCTTCAGGGAAATCATAGCCCTGGGTTCCTAGGAATCAAGATGCATGCTAGGTACGAAAGACCTTTGAGCCTGGCATAAGTGGAGGAGTAGAGAGGGCCCCCATGTCACTGGGTGTTGAATCAGTACAATTGTTGGCATGAACATCTGGCTTTTCTGAGACCAGAAGAAAGCTCAAACTTGCTAGATAGGCAAAGATCCAGAAGAAGGAAGGATCAGAATGCAGGGTTTTAAGCACAATTTCTGTGAAATGAAGATTCAAAAGGGAGAAGTGACTTCTGAAAGTCCCATTTATGGCAGTGGAATGAAGGAGAAACCTTAGTGCCCTGCACCCCAGGTCATGACATGCCTGCAGTCAGATCGTAAGGAAGCTAGGAGGCCTCCAAGAAGGCAGTGGCATTAAATGAGTCCTGGGATCATTCGCCCAGTGACAGATGTAAGAAGCCGCAGGCTTGGACACCACGCTGTTTATCCCAGGCTTATTGCCTTATGGTTAGTCTAGATGTCATAACAGCCTTGCTATAGATTCCTGGAACCAGAGACTGAATGACGCAGGACACTAAGCTCAATTGAAATCTGAAACGAGGACACCACCAATAATATCAAGGGAGTGAAGAGCAGGGGCCTGAAGCTAGGGACCAAGTGTAGAACCAGGCAGTGGTGGCTCACACTAGCTACTCAGGAGGCTAAGATTTTAGAATCGAGGTAAAATACCACCCAGGTATTAAATTTCATGAGATTTTTCTCGCTAATTAACCAGGGAAAAAAGCCAGGAGTGGAAGTGTGGCTCAAGTGGTAGAGCACTAGTCTTGAACCAAATGGTCAGACACAAACTCTATCTGACCCTGAGTAGTAAGGACTACATAGGAGGCTAAAGATTTGAGGATTAAGGTTTGCAGCCATCCTGTGCGAAAAATCCATGACACATCTCTAATAAAAAGCCAGAAATGGAACTGTGGCTCAACCGGTAGAGCACTAGTCTTGAAAACAAACTCTAAACTCGATTCTCACTCTGAGTGGTAAAGATTACTTAGGAAGATGAGATGTGAGGATTAATTTTTTGTTTGGGTTTTTATTAACTGTATTTTTTTTTTGTCTTTTCTTTTTTGGTTCTGGGGATCAAACTCAGGACGTTGCACTTGCTAGGCTAGCGCTTTGCCACTGAGCTACATCCCAGCCCCGTGAGGATTAATTTTTGCACCCAGCCAGGGCAAAAGAATCCATGACACTTATCCCTAGTAAAAACCAGATGTGGTACTACTTCTGTTATTGAAAATCTTGCAATTTCTCAGTGACTTTTATCTAGAACTTCTCTGTTATTTTCAAAGTTGAATGCTTCTTTTTCCTAATTATGCATTCTGATGAATGTAAAATACACAAGATTTCAATGTCAGGTTTGAAATAACTCTCACATACTTGACTAACATGAAGTGCCAATGAAATCATTTGAGCTTCATCTTCAATGGGGAAGCAACAGCCTCTGAATCATTTTTATTGATAGACAATTGAAACAGAAAAGGTTGGCTTCTTAAAATATGCTTTTTATTGTAAAAATTCTGTACAGAGGGGTTACAGTTACATGAGCAAGGTAATGAGTATATTTCCTATCAAACATTGTTGCCTCCTCCTTTGTTTTTACCC
This sequence comes from Dipodomys merriami, assembly GCF_024711535.1. Lineage (NCBI taxonomy): Eukaryota > Metazoa > Chordata > Mammalia > Rodentia > Heteromyidae > Dipodomys > Dipodomys merriami. The sequence goes on along the minus strand of NW_027203064.1, from coordinate 53,556 downwards.
TACCATCCCTCCCCTCCCACCTCCACAACTACAATTCCCCACACCCCCCATAAATGGTAAAGTTCAGTTTTCAACATAGTGTCTTGTACATCTCATTGTTACAATGGATCAACCTATATGCCTATTTAAGCATTTTCCCTTCCCAAATTATAGAACTATATATACAAGATGCAGAGTATCGACAAGAAAAACAGTGAATACATGGGTTATACCATGGAGGAGGAACAGACAAAGAAAAAAATGACATGGTACAGAAAGGTTTGGAAAAATTTATAGTAAGGGAAGTAAACAAGCCACAAAGAAACATAGGGTCCACTGTTTCCCTTATTTGCAATGACTAGTATATATCTGGGACAAGCAAAAAAGGTCAAAAGCTATGTACATACAACCAGATAAGATGATGTTAAGCAAAATAAACCCCAAGATAGGGACACAAGTATTTTTTTTTACTTTCTTGTTATTGTTTCTAACGTATTTATAAGAGGTTAACATTTTAATGAACAGTGATATTCTGCAACTTTATCAATCAACTTCATTTCTTTCACATGTGCCCAAATTGGAGGGCTTTTTCAAGAAGATAAAAACAGAAAGAATAGGAAAATTATCGGTAGACTTCTATCTGGAGAATGGACTCATTTTATAATCAAGGAACAAAAGAATATTTCAGTGAGGAGGATATTTTTCAAAAAATCAGGGAAAGCATGAATAAAGGAAAAATGTAACAGAAGACATGTATTCTTTGCATTCTAATGCTATGTTTATTCAATAGAATATCTTTATTGTACCCAGCAAAGCATAAACACAACCTTACTTAAAATGCTACAAAGTTACAAAACACAAAATTTATAATAGTATATGTACACTGCTATGTATATAGTATATATATAGCATATATATAGTATATATATATATATATAGCATGTACTATATACAAGTATATACTATATCTATACTATACAGATATAGTATATACATAGTAGTGTAAATAAAATAAAGGCAAAAGAGAAATGGAGAGATGCAGAGTGAGCGAGCAAGAGAGAGAGAGAGAGAGAGAGAGAGAGAGAGAGAGAGAGAGAGAGAGAGAGAGAGAGAGAGAGAGAGAGAGAGAGAGAGAGAGAGAGAGAGAGAGAGAGAGAGAGGGCAATATACATATTGCCAAGGCAAACCTGCAATACCATGAATGGCAGGGAAAATGGGGTGGGGGCAAGCTTTGATAGGGGCAGCTTTGGCTCAACTTCTCTCCAATTTCAGAGTAAACACAAGGTAAAGGACCTGGTTAACAGACCCATTCATAGCAACAAACACGGTGTGGGATTCTCTCAGGGTAGAAGGGGGTCAAGCAGGGACAAGGGCCAGGCATAACAGGAAGAGCAGCTTTGTCCTTTTTCCCTGAAAGCCTCTGCCTTGAACCACCAGCAAGGGCATCCCTAGATTGCCAGTCTATACCCAGTAATCAGTGGCAAGTTGGGAATCACCAAACACTTTATGAATGGAGAAGGAATGAACTTTCTAGCCAGAAAATTACAGGCCACCTTTTTCAACAGACCCCCAAATCCACAAAAATTTGGGAGCCAGAACTGGGCTGCAGATGAACTGTCTCATCTGCTGCCTTCCCCAATATGGGATCTTTTCTTACAGCCCCTCCTGGGCTAGTGAAGTGACAAATCTGACCTGAGTTATAGGGGGAGCATCAGGTCCCTTCTTATCCGGTGGAGTTGGAGCTGAAGCTGGGGCGGTAGCCCAGGGAATAGGGGCTTTGTCTGGGGAATACTGGGCTTCAAGGGTATGATCTCCTGCATGTTGTATTTGTAGCGGTGCATGGTCTGCTCTGGTGCCTTAGCAAAGAAGGACTGGGGAGCTGGGGCACTGCTGGAAGCAGACATGCAGCTGCTGGGCTACACTGGAGCTTCATGAGAAATAGCTGGAGTAGCTGCAGAAGACAGAGCTGAAGGCTGCGCCAGACCAAGACCCAGGGTCATGGCTCCCGCTAGAATCACTCCTTCACTCAGCCCTGCTGAGGTACTTCCTGCTTGGCTAATTGTGGACATTTAATCTGTAGAGGGATCCTCTGACTTCTTTTCAGAGCAGCCTTGCCTGTATTAGAAGAAGGAGTCATCTCCCTGCCATCCCCACCTCCTCCCACTCTCCTCAGCCTATGGGGCTGAGACAGTGCTCAATGGAAGAGAATTTTGACCCCATTCCAAAACAGTCCCTCAGAGCACTATTACACAGTAGGAGCATAGATCTGCTGGAAGTGGACAAGCTCCTCATCCAGGAAGAGAACTTGTATTCAAAGAAAATAAGAAGATATTTGAAGTCACAATTGCCATCAGTCACGAATTTCCCTTAGGTAGTGAATTATTGAATGTTACAGAAGTGATAGCTCCCTTCAAGCCCTTTATCGAGCTTAGAGAATGTGTTCAAATGAAGATTTCTCCAGGCTTTCCTGTAAACTTAGATAGACCTCTGCTTCCCAGGATCACAGCCACTGTGACTTTCAACAGTTTTGAGATGATGTAGTTGATGGCTCTATCTTTACCATATCAGATAACTACAAAGACCCCCCAACCATTGTCCTGACCTTTAACATAAAAAAGATGCTATTCACCAAGAACAAGGAACGTAGAGACTCCTAGAATTAAATTCAAAAAGAAGGGACAAATGCTTTCAATAAATGGATTCACATATTGAAGTGACACATCAGTAATAGAATTGGAAGAAATGGGCCTCTAATATGAATTTCATCAAGTATTCTGATGAGTCATTTTCAGTCTTTAAAAAAAGAATTCTTTATGTGTAATTGTTTGATCTGCAGCTACCAGTGGCGTGATTTATTTTTAAAGATTTTTATTGTACTTGTTGAAATATACATGCATATGTGTGTATGTATGTATGTGTGTGTGTATGTATGTAATCTACTTATCCATTTATCTTAAATACTCCCAGACCATTCATGTAAGTCAAATGTCTTAAGATATATGAAACCCTTTAAAACTCATCATCTCACATTCATTGGGCACCAATATTGTTTCACTTCATTTTCATAAAATGTAAACTTTGAAACATTGTGTATAGTTTAGTAATTTGAATGTTTGTTCAATATAAAGAACTAGACCGAATGAGATTTCCTGTAGATGAATAAACCAAATGGTAATCATTAATAATAGTATTTATCTGTCGCTATACATTTCAGAATGCTTGTTCACAATCCAGGGAATTAGGTACCTTTTTTAGCCCCTAAGAGCACTCAATTGGGGTGCTATTTGTGTTTACCTGAATTATTTTTTCAATGGTAAATATTACTAATCTTCCTTTCAGAGAACCACTATTTTTTTCCTTTCTACATTAAGTGTTCCTGTTCATAATAAGGTATATTGAGAATGTAGAAAATCCTCCAAGTCTCAGTTCTTCAAATAATTTCCAAGTTTTAAATTTGCTTCTTCAAAGGTGCATATAAGTTTGATTAGTATGTTATTCAAAGAATATGGGTTCATTGGTATCAATTATATTTTAAAACACATATATTAGATAGCATGTAATATAGGTTTTCAATTTTTAAACAAATCTAATTTGCTAAAATTATATTTTACAAGTTATAAAGTTCAGAAGTGCATACAAGATTAAGAGTTCCCATTTTATTCTAGTCCTGTTTGTTTTTGCCAGTCCAAGGGCTTGACCTTAGATCATGGGCACTGCTCCTGCGCTTCTTTTGCTCAAGGCTAGTGCTCTACCATTTGAGGCACAGCACCATTTCTGGCTTTTTTGTGGTACTGAGGAATCAAATTCAAGGCTTCATGCATACTAAGCAAGCACTCTATCACTAAGCCACATTCCCAACCCAAGGTTCTATTTTCTTAAGTCACAGGTCAAAATCATGCACTCGCTTTTACACATACAAATGTTCATATTTATTAGAAGTTGGTTTGAAGATCCAAGAATGAGATAAATTGGGAGTATTATATGTAAGAGTTATACAATTTTGCGTCATATTATGGAGATTAGCTCAATGTTTTCTTTTGTAGTAATGAGTGTGTCAAGAATTATTTTCTTAGTGATTAGTAGTTAACATTGGTCTGGTCAGAACATGCTAGAAAATCTTTCCAAAGATAGGTGGAGGTATATAATGGATACTCCTATTATTTAGTTTCTAGCTGTGCACTGGTGTCTCATGCCTGTGAACCTAGGTACTCAGGAGTTGAAATCTATGGATTGCAGTTCAAGGCCAACACAGGCAGATTCTTATGTCTAGTTATTCCCAGAAAAAGCCAGCAGTGGCACTTTGGCTCAAGTGGTAGAGTGCTAGCCTTAAGCAAAATGTAGGTCAGGGACAGTGCCCTGGTGAGAATTAGAGACGCAGGACTATAAAAATAAAATAAAATAAAATAGTTTCTTTGAATCTTTAGCTGGATTACTACAATAGAAGACCCGTGGTTAGAGAAAGCTGAGCTCAATATCTACCTTAAAGTTGATGGTGAGAGAAACATCCTCTGTCTATGCCTCATAGCCTATCAGCTGTTGTCACCTCAGGCCATGCACAAGGGTAACAAGACTCAAGACTGTTGATAAGGCTCATGTCTCTCACTTTCCAATACCCAGATAACACTCAAATGTACTATATATGTATAAGTTTACATCTGCACACACATGCACACACAAACACAGATATCCCACTCATCCATCACAGAGCACGATAGACTACAGTTTGTAACAACATGGAAAGACTGGGAAAACATTACATTAAGGGAAGTAATCCAGACCCAGAGAACACTGGCTGCATATTTTCCCTTGTTTGTGGCAGCTAGAATGCTCCAATAAATCCAGAAGCAAATATACTGGATTGTGTGCTAAAGGTTACAGATGAATTACCTGAAGCATAGTGGACTCTATGAAGATAAGATAGTGTGATTTTTATTTTCTCTAAAGGAAGTTTTAATGGTCTGCCAAGAAAACAAAAACAAAATCTCCAAATTTTGTCAGGCAATCCATTCACTTGTTAATAACTTAGTAAAGAAGGATGCTCTCACTGGAGTGGACCAGACTGAACACAATCACACACATTTTAGTGACTAAAAATCCAAAGCCTACTGAAATCACAAATAAATGAATTTTGTTTAAAGTTTTAGTCTATTTCTATTTCCTAACTTTCCAAAAACCAAGAATTATTGTCTTACAAGGGAATATGAAAAGGAAAACATCCATTTGTGGAAATGCACATGAGGTTAGTTGTTTTTTTCTTAGAACTTTGTCTCAAAGAAAACGAAGAACTAAACTTAAATGCTGAGGAAAATAAATGTTATTACTTCATCATACTATTAAAATAATGTAAACTCTGAGCAAGGTAAACATGACAAGCAAAAATATGGCAAATAACAGAAGTTTCAGTGAAGTAAATTTCTTCATTCACATTTCCATCTTAAACCCTCCACCTCCGTGTTCCTCTAGTACACAGCTGAGAATCTGGCAGGCCTCTTAAGGAGCAGAGCAAATTGACAGTCTCCACAGAAGCCAGATGAGCAAAGTGAGTTAACAGTACCCAAGGTAGGTGTTTCAGTATGGGAAGTTGTTGGAATTATGTTCCTTTCCTTATATCCAAAGAGAGACATGTTTATACCAAGGTCAAGAAACATAGATAGAGGCTAGGAAGTAGCCTCAGTGGTAGAGTGCTTGCCTCTCATTAATGAGGCCCTGGGTTCGATTCCTCAGCACCACATAAGCAGAAAAGAAGCCGGAAGTGGTGCTGTGGCTCAAGTGGTAGAGTGCTAGCCTTGAGCTGAAAACTGAGGGACAACGCTCAGGCCCAGAGTTCAGACCCCATGACCAGACCCCCCCCTCCCCTCCATAAAAAAAGAAATGTAGATGCAAGACTATCAAAGTCAAAGGTGGAAAATCAATAATTATCATGAAAGATAATGTTTCAAAGAGGAATGTGGTAGTGCATGATAGTGATACCACAACTTAGGAAACTGAGGCAGGAGATTCTTCCCTTTCAGTGCAGATAGGCAATAAAGCCAGGTCTTGCCTTAGGAAGCTGAGGTTTCCTATCATCACTTGCCAAAGACTAACTACTTGCACAAGAAGCACCATCTGTGATTTCCATGACACACTCTCCATCTTCACATTCATTGTCTTTACTAGCTTCTTCTCTGTCACTGCCCATTTCCCAATCAACTGTAATTCATCTCTTTTGTCCCCCTCTTTTGCACACAAAGTATTTCTGCCTATTCCAGTGTCATTCCCATTCTTTCTTGGTATCTTAGACAGTGTCATTTCTTCATTTTAAAGATCATTTTCACTGGAACTCCATGCTATCCTTGTGAGCTCAATGTACTAGATGTGGTTGTTTCTTTGGTGGTGGAGCTAATTCAATATACTGTTCGGTAATAGCTGCCTTTAGGCAACTAATGGCAAGGTTTTAGAGGTGTTCTGAAATCCTCTCCAGATGTGAGCCATACTTTAGAGAGGGAGGCAGCCTCTGTGCCCACTCTCCTAAGATTTGCATTTCTGACCTGCGGTGGACTCTTCTGGTAAGGAGGGATTTTCTAGGTCCCATATCCTTTACCTCTTGGTTCTTCTCACCAGAGACATGGCACCAGTCTGTGATAGCATAATTCTTTGGAAATAGTAAGACAAAACCCAATAAAGGAAGCAGAAGGAAAATATATTGGGTTCTGTGGGAAAATAAAAAATTTATAGTGATGCAAAACTTATGGGGATAAAGCTTCCATTATCAGAGGCCATGAAGGTCAATCCATCATAGTAGTTCTTCATGTTTCTGTGTAACATTTATCTTTATGTCATTCTAATGGACATGTGGTCCTACTGACTACCAGGAGTCACTGGAAGTCCAGAGGACATTTGGTGCATGGGTGGAGGGGTGATCATGGAGGCCCTTATTGGCACTGACAGGCGAGGAATGAGGGCAAGTGGCCAAAAAGGAGGCAGCAGTAGGTGCAGGGGAAGCTTCAGTAGTGGCTACAGTTGCAGAATGAAATCCGATGGGCTGTAGCATGGTCACTGCAATCATTGGAACTCATGCTCTCATGGGGAGCTCCATGAGAATGCACAGAGCAGGGAAAAGTGGGGCCTCCTGAGGCCAACCTCCAGACAGCTGTGGCCCTGCAAACTGAGGGCTGAGGGTGGTAAGTGCAGAGCCCAGTTGATTCTTTTCCCCATCTGGGCTGCCTTCCTACCATCACCCACACACCTCACTTCCTCTATAGCAAGATCACAGGTAAGAAGAACCCCACTCAGTTTAGACGAGATTTTGCAGTGGGCCCTTATTTACCTCTCCCTCTTCAAGAGGCTATAGCTGGAGCAGTCCTTGGAAAGTCACATGCAAAACCAATAGGCACACGAAAGTACGCAAGTGCTGCTAGAGAGAAGCATGAGAGTCTGATACCATCAGAATGTGGTGATGGAGGTGTGGTCCTGTTGGTAGACAGATAGCCAATGAACCAAAGTGTCAGGTTCTGAGTTCGAGTCCCCGTCTAGCAAGAAGAAAGAGAAAGAAAGATACCTTTATGGCATTTTTTACATTTGATATTCCTTCTGTATTCTCACTAAATAAATTTCTATATACCAGTGTGTAATAAATTTATTCTTTTTTGTTTGGATTAGGCTACATTTTTACATTACTGGATTTAGTAACCCAGGACCTCATCAGTTCTATTCCCACCCATTTTTCTGTTGTTTTTTTCTTCGTTCGTTTTTGTTTTTGTCTATTCTGAGAGCTTAAAGTCCAGACTAGAGTTCTGTCCATGGTCTCTTTTGCCCACATCTTTACTTTTTGCATTTGTGGCTTTATTGTAGTCTTAGAACCTCATGCACTTTCCTGCCAGGACTGACCTCAAAAGGTGGTCCTCAGATCTCACCCTACAGACTTGCTTGAATTATAGCGATGAGCCAGCAGCATTTGAATTCTACTAAAATTTATGTTGGTGATCTTCATATTATTTCCCCAAAACTTGGCTGCTCCTGCTGCTTTGTAAGCAATGTCCTTCTGTTCTCACCTTAAAAACAGGGATTTTAGGTTCCAGCCACCAGCCTGCTGCTTAAGATATGTTTCATTTTCTTTTCCTTTTTCCTTGTTTGTTGTTGATTGGTTAGAAATTAAACTTATTCTTTGCTTAGTTTTAAAGTACCTTAATTGACCCTTATTATTATATGATATAATGCTATAAATTATATGTAAATTTTAATATGTTGATGAATTCCCATAGATTCACAGGCATCTAAAACCAGATACAAAGTATTTCCTTCACCCTTAAAAAAGAAGGCAGCCTCTGTTTCCTTAGAAGTTGTGCAGAGACTCTTTCTGAAGAATATCCTGTACTTGTATCCAATATCATGCGACAGAACAGACAAGAGCAATGTCTTGTTACTCTGTTATTCTCAGAGAATAAAATGCTATTCAAAAAGCTTTGAAAATTTGTTTCCTCATGTTATTTATAATGTGTGGGAGCTTAATGACAGATATTACTATTTCCTGTAGACAATTATATGCTATAGCTTGTTTTATTTTTGTTGTGGGGGGTCCTTGTACTAGGGTTTCAACTCAGGACCTGGTAATGTCCCTTATGTTTATTGCTCAGGGCTAGGACTCTTCCACTTGTGCTACCTCTCTTGTTTCTAGCTGTTTAGTGGTTAACTGGAAATAAGACTGGGTAGGTGATGGAGGAGGATATGACTATGATACATTGTATCCATGTGTGGATATATAATAATTAATATTTTTATAATTTATATAATTAATATTTGCTAATAAAAAGAAAGATAATTGGAGGTCTAATTACTCAAAGGAATCCTCTTGCATTTGACTTCCTAGAAAAAAAATATCATTTTCCTTGCTTTGCCTTTCTCTTTGTTTTTGTTGCTAACATTGGGGGATTGAACAAAGGGCTTCGGTGCTGACCCTTATCTCTTTGCTTTATGGACAGTGCTCTACCACTTCAGCCACAGCTCTAGTCCGAGACTTCTGCTAGCTAATTGGAAGAAAAGGGTCTCTCAGATTTTTCTGCCTAGTCTTGCTCTGAACCCCAATACTCAGATCACAGCATCCTGAGTGGCTAGGTTTACAGGTGAGAACTCCTACTCGGAAGTCTTGGTGTAACATTTCATTTTTATTTTTGAGAATGTGAAGGTCTCTGACTTACTAGTTTGTTATTCAAAAACTTGTTTTGTGCAAGATATTATGGTGCATGCTTGTAATCACAACATGCATAAAATGAAGCCAGGGAGATTTAGTTTGAAGCCAGCCTAAGGGAAAGTGTGAGAGACACTTTTTTCCAAAAATAAAATAAAAAACAAATAATTTTGCAATTAGGCAAATTTTCTCCATTTAAGGATCACAAATTCTAAGTTTCATTTCATGCCTAAAATACTAGATACTCAGGAAGTTGAGATCTGTTGATCCCTCAATATTCAAAGCCATCTGGGGCAGAAAAGCCAAGCAGATTCTTTCTCCAAATAACAACTAAAAGCCTCAAGTGGTAGAATGCCAGTGTTGTGGGGATAGGCAATGAGAGCTTGAAGTCAAGTGGCTAAGCACTACTAATAAACACAGAAAAATTAAATAAATGAGAGAAATTCACAAGAATTCTCTCCAGCTCCTCAGAGAAAAACAGAATGAAATTTGTAAAAACAAGAGACGTCTCTAGAGAAGAAATCAGAATGGCCAATAGACAGTTGAAGAAATGTTCAACATTGCTGGTCATAAAAGAAATGCAAATCAACAGAATAAGCTTTCTGATGGTGTCTTCTAAATGTTGAATAAATCTATCACATTTCTTGGATTTGTCTTGAAAAGTTGTCTGTTCTTTCTCTATAATATCTAGGCTGTCTTCAATCCCAGGGTTCTATCTTCTGTATGCTCTAACCTATTGTCAAGACTTTCTACTTTGTTTACTTTTTTATTTCTTATCCTTCTAATTGGTCGGCTTTGGTGGCTTCAAATTCTTTGTTGGAGTTTTGTTTTAGATCTTGTACAAACTTCTTTACTTCCTTAATTTGGCTTTCAGAGTTCATTCTCAAATCCCTTACTTGATTAACTATGATTTCATTGGACTCCCTTTCCTTCTGTTGAGTTTCATGCAGCATTTCCTTTGTGGCCTCCCTAGATTCCTTTTCCTGTCTGTTTATGGATTCTATGAATTTCAATTGATCTTTGTCTATTCCCATCCCACTCATGCAATTCCTGCATTAATGTTTTATTAGTTTCCTCATGCTCATGAAATTCCTGTATTAATCTTTGTTTATTCTCAGTGTGCACTGGCAATTCCTGTCAGAAATGACACCATCCCTTTGTTAGGAAATGGAAAGACATGGAAAAAATTAATTAAGTGAAGTAAGACAAAGAAACATAGGTCCCATGGTTTTCTTAATTTGTAATAACTAGTATAAGTCTAGGGCAAGTAGAAAAGTTCAAAAGCTATGTACATATGACAATAAAAGATGATATTAAACGAAATGAAGCCAAAGACAGGGACACAAGTGGTTTATTTTTTCTTGCTATGGTTTTAACGTATTTATAATGTACTATCTGATTTTTTTTTCTTTGATGACTTCCTTCCCCACTGTTTAACCCCTGTTTTTATTGTGTTTTATTTCAGTGCCCTGTGTCTTGTATATACATTTTTGTAATTTGAGGAAGGGAAGGGAAAAAATAAAATGTTTAAATAGGGATACCAATTGACCCATTGTAAAAATGAGATGGTGATAACGAACTTTACAACTTTGGCAAGGGGGAGGAGGGGAGTAGTATGGGAAGTGAGGAAGGAAGGGATGGTAGGACAAAAACAAAGGAGGCAACAATGCTCAATAGGAAATGTGCTCATGACCTTAATCATGTAACTGTTACTCCCTGTACAATATTTTTACAATAAAAAGCGTATTTTTTAAAAAAGAAATGCAAATCAAAACCAAAACCACCTTTAGATTCCACCTCATCTCAGTTAGAATGACCATTATCCAGAGAATAATAATAATAACAGATGCTGACAGAGTTGTGGCTAGATGGGAACACTACTATAATGTTGGTGGGAATGTAAGCTGTTTCAACCATTCTGGAAGACTGTATGGAGGTTCCTAAAAAGACTAAATATAGAACTCCCCTAAGATGCAATAATCCCACTCCTCAGTATTTATCCCAATGATCTCAAACTAGGCCACACTAATGCTACGAGCACAACTATGTTCGTAGCAGAATTGTTTACCAAAGCTAAGATAGGGAACCAACTCACATGCCCCTCAACAGATGAATGAGAGCTGGAAAGGTGGCTCAGTGGTAGGGCGTTTGCCTTGCATGCATGAGGCCCTGGGTGTGATTCCTCAGCAACACATAAGCAAAAAGAAAAAAGCTTGAAGTGGCTCTGTGGCTCAAGTGGTAGAGTGCTAGCCTTGAGCTGAAGAGCTGAGGGACAGCACCCAGGCCCAGAGTTCAGGCCCCATGACCGGACCCCCCCCCAAAAAAAATAGATGAATGATAGAGAAAATATGGTCTATTTACACAATGGAATTTTATGCTTCTATCAGAAAGAATGGCATTGTCCCTTTTGTAAGGAAATGGAAAGTCTTGGAAAAAAATCATATTAAGTGAAGTAAGCCAGGCCCAAAGAAACCTAGGCTCTGTGATTTCTCTCATTTGCAATGATTAGTGTTAGCCTAAGTTAGTCCTAACAGAGGATCATAATAGCCCAAGAAGTATGAACATATGACCACATAAAATGATGCTAAATTAAATGAATGCCAACACTTTGAAACAGTAGTTCTTTATTTGTCAATCTTGATGTAGCCAATGTACTACAGCTAGTTCTTTCTTCTTTTATTATTTCCTTTTTCTTTTTCCATTGGCTGTATCCCTGCAATTTCTGTCTTTGAATCTGGTACTCTCCATCTTGTACATGTATTTGTCTGATTTGGGGAACAGAAGGGAAATAACAAAATGCTGAAAGAAGTACAAAAGATGTCATATTACAGCAATGATACTCACAAGACACTATATTGGAAATGAACTTAATAAGTTTGTGGCGGCGGGCAAGGATGGGGGCTGGAGTGGGAGGAGGGAAGGCATAGAGGGAGAAAATCAATGAATTACTGTCATCTTATATGGTCATATGTACATAGCTTTTGAATTTTTCTGCTTGTCTTAAACATAGACTAGTTATTTAGCTAGAGTTTTCATATATTTTTTAATTTTTTTATTTTTTAAAATTGTTTTATTGTAAAGATGCTGTACAGAGGGGTTAATATACAAGAACACGTATTTTTTGTTGCTTGCTACAGTTTTTTAAAATGTATTTATAATGTATTATGTGATTTTTTTTTCCTTTGGTATGTTCCTCCCCCACGGTATAATACATGTTTTCACTGGGTTTGATTCTCGTGCCCTGCATCTTGTATATACATTTTTCTATTTGGGGGAGGGGAAAGGAAAAAAAAAGTTTGAATAGGGATATGAGGTTGACCCATTGTAACAATGAGATGTACAAGACACTATGTTGAAAAGGAACTTTACAACTTGTGGAGGGAAAGGAGAGAGTATTTGGGGAGATGGAGAGGGAAAGGATGGTAGGGGAAAAACAAAGGATGAGGTAACAGTTCCTGAGAGTATATGTACACATTACCTCACTCATGTAACTGAAACCCCTCTCTACAGATTTTTTCAAATGAAAATGTATTAAAAAAAACTCAAGCTTGGACTTCATTTCACCTAATATCAACTTATCTGACCGTTTCTGCTTGTCTCAGACATATACTAGTTATTGCAAATAAGGGAAACCCTAGGACCTATGTTTCTTTGGGCCTGTCTTACTTCACTTAATATCATTTTTCCAAGATGATTTCTTTGTTGCTTTGTATGTCCCTCCCCCATGGTACAACCCCTGTTTTCACTGTGTTTGATGTTGGTATAATTTTTGGAGGGGAAAGAAAAAACACATTGTTTAAATAGGGATACAGGACCCATTGCAACAATGAGATGTAAAAGACATTATGTTGAAAAATGAACTTTACAATTTTGGCCGGGGGGGGGGGGTCGAGGTGGTGATGGGAAGGGATGGAAAGGGGAAACAAAGGAGGAAGAAACATTGCTTGATAAGAAATGTACTCATGCCGGGTGCCAGTAGCACAAATCTGTAATCCTAGTTACTCAGGAGGCTGTGAACTGAGGAAGTCCGTGAGACTCTTATCTCCAAAAAGTCACCAGGAAACCGGAAGTGGTGTTGTGGCTCAAGCAGTAGAGAGCTTGCCTTGAGCTGAAGATCTGAGGGATAGGGTCAAAGCCCAGAGTTCAAGGCCCACGATTGAAAAAAAAAAAGAAAAAAAAAAGAAATGTACTGATTACCATGCCCATATAATTGTAACCCATCTGTATGGTATTTTCACAATAAAAAACAACAACAAAAAACAACAACAGCAACAAAAAATTACCAAGATGAGTTCATGTGAAAGAGTTCTTTAGGACTTTCAAGAAGCTAGTACCAAATACATATAACCACAATTAAGTGATAAAGAGAAATGTAACTTTTTATTTGTATATATTTTTATTGTAAAAATACTGTACAGAGGGATTACAGTTACTTCAGTAATGTAATGAGTACATTTCCCATCAAGTGCTATTACCTCCTCCTTTGTTTTTCTCCTGCCACCTTCCTTCCCCACTTCCCAACTCCTCTCCCACCACCCCTGAAGATGTAAAGTTCGTTTTCAACATAGTGTTGAGTACATTTAATTGTTACAGTGGGTCAACCTATATCCTTTGTTCATCATTTTGTTATTTCCCTTCCCCTCCCCAAATTTGAAAAAATGTATATACTAGATGCCCACAAAAAATGCAGGACTTGGAGTCTTAATATCTGATGAAATAGATTTTAAATTAAAATTATGTAGGAGAGTTAAAGAAGGTCAATACATACTAATAAAATGATCTCTCCTTCAGGAAGATATTACAATTCTAAATATTCACCACACAATGGAGCACCCAAATTTACCCAAGTATATTTTTTATATGAATAAACAAAAATTTCTTTTTGTTTCTGTTAACTTAGAACTCATCTTTTTTTTAAATCTGTGTTGTTCGTTCCCAAGTCAGACTAATCTCTTGTCCTTAGATTTCTTTGGTATAGTTTGGGTGGGTAATCTGAGATATAAGCAGTATTCTTTGTTCAATTTGGAGGTCTAGCACACTGGCACTACTTCCTGAATAAGAGGTCGAACTGAATTGCCCCCGAGAGTTTCTGTGGCTTCTCTTAGCTCATTGAGGAAGTTAGGAATTTGAGAAAGTGACTGTTAAATAAATGTCTCTTAATAATAAGCATTATTGGTAGAATTTGCAAACATATTGGGGTAATAATAGAATAGAAAAAATGTTAAGTTTCTTATCACTACATATCTTTTTGTCTAAGCATAAAACCCTAAGGGTCTAGAATAAGCAAAATGGCTTCTAGAGCCCAGATCATTTATTTCAACAGAAGATGACAGCAGCAGAAGAAAAACGTGCATTACTGGCAGAAAGAAGACTGAATTTGATATCTCCTTAATTCTTATGTTCGAATGCTCAATGAGGAACCCTTAGGACTGTGGACAGCTTAGGGACCTAACAGTTCCTGTTTCATGCAATCATAGAAAGCAAACACCGGTCTCGCATCCCGATGTGAGTGCCATGCCTGACTGGTGACCTTGGCTGTGTGTACTGAGAAGGTCCATCAGGGCTCTGTCATGGTCACTGGAGAATCAGGATTGCTAAGAGAAGGACATAGAGGGAGGTGGTAGAAAAGGCCTGAGTCAAGGTTTTGTCACATCTAAATGATTTGTAACAGGCACTACTGTCTTCTGGGTAAGAATGTGGGTATATCATCAGGGTGTGGCACACAAATTTATCATGACAAGTTTTAGCTTGCACCATTTCCTATGAAATCCAACAAGATATCATTAATGCACTCAGGACATATTCCTATCAATATTTCGTATGTAAAAGCTATAAAATCAAGTTCATCATGAGGAAAAACCAAGATGAAAACCAAATTGCAGGAACATCTACAAAAAAATGTTGTTCTGTACACATTAAGTGTGACAAAGTATTAAAACTTAATGAAGCTGGGAAAGTTAATTTCATTTGAACTACTGTTGCAACTTTCTTTTAAATTTCATCTACTTAACATAAAGAAGGTAGGCCAAGCACCACCAGTGGCTTACACCTGTATCTCTAGCTATTTAGAAGCCTGAAATTTGAAGAAAGAGGATTGAAGTAAGGCCAACTAGGAAAATATGTGAAAACTTTATCTCCAATTAACGATTCAAAAATCCAGAAGTGCAAATTTGGTTCAAGTCATAGACTGTTAGCCTTGAGTAAAAAAGCTAGTCAGCTTCTTAGGTTCAAGCTCCAGTACTGACACATACAAACTTACACACACACACACACACACACACACACACACACACGAGAGAGAGAGAGAGAGAGAGAGAGAGAGAGAGAGAGAGAGAGAGAGAGAGAGAGAGAGAGAGAGAGAGAGAGAGAGAGAGAGAGAGAGAACCTTCTTCAAAAATAACCATTGACCAGGAACAGAATCAAGATGATTTTTTTCTTTACTTTCTTTCATTTTTGTAATTTTTTTTTTCATTTATCTCTTTGGAAAGGTAAAGGGGACCTAGAAATGAGGGACAAAGGATGAACAGATGCGTAGTGGTACTCAGTTGATATTATGTTCAAAATGAACTATGGAACTTATTGGTAGGAATGGAGGAGAACACTGGAAAAGATGAAGGGAAGGGTGACATTGTTCAAAAAGAAATGTACTTGTGGAAGTACAGCTGTCACTCAATGTGAGTGCCATTTTTCAGTAAAAGAGCTCAGAGACAGTTCCCAGGCCTGAGGTTCAAGGCACAAAGACAAAAGAAATGTAGTCATAACCACACGAATGTAACTAACCCCTCTATATCACCATAATAATAATATTAATAATAATGATAATAAAAACTAAACCAGTGAGTGAGAAAACAGAGAGCAAGGGAAATGGTGACACTTCCAAAAAGAAATATATTCAGAGTTCTGGGAAGTTAGTGGAGGAAAAGCTGGAGGCTAAACAAGCTCTCGCATAGAAAGCAGTTTTAGAGTTCCAGTGAACAGTTCTAAGCCAGAGAATCACACCAAGTGTACCATCACAGTAAAGAGAGTTAGGCCAGAGAGGGAAAATTCAGGCAAGGAGACAGATCTGAGCACTTGCCAGCAGCTGCAGCTGTGGCAGCAGCGGTGGCAGTGGTGGCTGTAGCCGCCATACCTGCAAAACAGAGTCCGGGACGAAGGAGCCACACATGGTGGGCGAGCAAATTCTACTCAACACAGAAAGAACAGACAAGGAGCAGGCATCTTCATCCTGCAGTTCGCAGACCACAGATGACACAGGAACCAAGACTCAGAGTGAGTAGAAGCCTAACAATCCTGACTCCTTCTCAGGGAGCAGAGGAGGGAAGGCCACCCCCCCCCAGTACCGGAGATCTCCATCTTGGATACTGACAAAGCTCAGTGGAGCTGCTAGCTCCAACTCAGGCCTTGGAAGAAAACTAGAGTCATTTAGCAGGTCACAAGAACCTAACTTGACCTGCCAGACTCAGCTCCACCCAGGGAAAAGTCACCCAGCAAGGGCACCAGCCCCAGGAGTGGATTTCTTCACTGGGTTATCAGAGCCAGAAGCTGCCCCTCCCTTTAGCAGCCTTGACAATCAATTGAAATTCAGTAACATAAACCCTGAGAGTGGCTCCAGGCTCGGCTCTGTGAGTTTCTCACAAACCAGCCCCCGGGAAAAGCTACTGTTTGCTGAAAGGCCTCAACTCTACCCAGAACCTAGCCTCATCACAGCATCTACAAACGTGAGGAAAAACCCATCTCCATCTTTTGTGATACTCAAAGCAGATCTCCCTCCCATTGAACTAACCTGGGAGGAGGATGGCAAAACATTGGAGAAAGCAGAGCATTTTTCTGCCTGTTCAAACAAACTGACTTAAGAAACCAAGCAAGCCACAGGAAAATCAATCACCACAAGCAGACCAGAGACTCCAACAAGAGGCTGGTTATGGACACAAGGGAGATACAGAATTTTCCCCACCCCTCCAAAAAAAATCAAATAACTTTTTTTCTTTTTTTTGTACATTTTATAAAAAAATTTTTTTTCTAAAACTTTTTTAAAAATTTTTAATTTTTACCTTTTTTGAAAAAAATTTTTTCTAGTAACTTTTTTTCCTCTTATAATTTTTATTTTAGGGGTATATGAGTGTGTGCGTTTTTCTTTCTTTCTTTTTTTTTCTTTAATTTTTTTTGTTTAGCTCTACTAAACTTCAGATCTTTTTTCTTTCTTTCTTATCCTTTTCACCTTTTCTTCTCCTTCATTCTTCTTTATGTGAATTAATTGTTGTTCTGCGCATCCTCAGATAAACCCGTAGTCGATGATTAGGCCTTATCCCCCATTGTGTACACATTTAATCCACAAATTTATTACTCAATTCAAAACCTCTTAGGCTTAAATTCTTTAATAGCAGTACTACCTCATTAAACCTATATGATATTTTAAGTATTTCTATTTTTAAGTTTTTCACATCTCCTTTATATACCTCCTCTTCTCTCATTATATGCACATTCTTCTCTGAATAGTTTGTTTTCAATCCTGCATATTTTTAATTTTTACTTTTCTATTTTGTCGGGTCTCTTTTTTTTCCTTTCTCTTTCTTCTTTATTTTCTCTCTCTCCTTTCATACTATCCAACCTATTTCCTGCTTTGAGTATAGGACTTAGTTAAGTTAACTCTCCCTGTGCCTTGCCACATCACTCTATTCCTATTTTTTACTCACATCTCTCCCTAAACCTAATAATTTCTGGTTTACCAAATTCTTCTTTGCGGTTCGTAGCCCATTAATATATAGTTGTTTGATGTTGAATAGATTTATCTGTTGAATTACATTGTATCTGCAGACTATAGACTGTGCAAATAGAGACTTTGGTTGATGCTTGCCTTAAGATAGTGTTCTAGCACAAAACTGGTGTTATTTTCATCCCAAATGGGCAGAGTAAGCCAAAGAAACACAAGAAACATGGCAACTCCGGGTATTGAACTCCCACTCATGATAATCAGGGACAGAATAGATAATGAATAATCCAGAGTAGAGTTCCCAAATAGCTCTACAAACACTGCTGGCAAACATGATAAATGAAAAGATTGAAAACAAAAAAAGGACTCTGTATGAGCATGATAGTGAGAGAGAGGAGGCAATCCAAAGGTTTATACAGGAATATCATGAGCGTGAGGAACCTACTCAAAAACTGATACAGGATTTGTGTGAGCAGTTTGAGAATACTCAAAAAGAAAGGCAGGAATGGTGTGAGCAGGCTGTGAACACTCAAAGAGAACTACAGGAATGGTGTGAACATGAGGAAGGTAAGCAAAGAGTAATAAAGGAATTGAGAGAGCAAGATGAGAATACTCAAAGATCACTAAAGGCATTCATGGAATCCATTAATAAAAAGCTGAAGGAAGTCAGGGAGACCACAAAGGGAATGCTGAATGGAACCAAACAGAAGGAATGGGAGTCCAAGGAAACCATAACCAATCAACTAAGTGATTTGAGAATAAACACTGAACACCAAATTAAGGAAGTAAAGAAGTTCATACAAGATCTAAAACAAAGCTTCAACAAAGAATTTGAAACCACTAAAGCTGACAAACTAGAAGGAAAAGAAATAAAAAACAAAGTAGAATGTCTGGACAGCAGGTTAGACCATGCAGAATATCAAATCTCAGGGATTGAAGACAGCCTAGATATTATAGAGAAAGAACATACAACCATCCAAGTCAAGTCCAGGAAATATGATAGATCTATCCAACACTTGGAAGACACGATCAGAAGGCCTAATCTAAGGATAATGGGTGTAGAGGAGCACTGAGAAACAGAAGTTAATGGTGTAGGAAATTTGTTTAACAGGTCCTAGGAGATAACTTCCCAAAAATGCAAAAAGATAGACCTGTTCAGATACAAGAAGCTTTTAGAACACCAAATAGACCTGACCAGATTAGGACATCCTACCCTCACATTATAATCCACACAGGATCAATTCAGACCAAGGAAAGATCATTAAAGCAGTCAAGGATAAAGGATTAATCACCTATAAAGGGAAACCAATTAGAATCACCTCAGATTTCTCAGCAACGACAAAGCAAGAAGACCTTGGAGTGATGTATGCCATGACCTAAAGAAAAACAACTATCAACCAAGAATACTGTACCCAGATAAACTCTCCTTCATAACTGAAGGCCAAATAAAAGCCTTCCATAGCAAAGAAAAATTGAAAGAATACATCTCCACCAAACCAGCACTACAAAAGTTTCTTAAAGATGTCCTACACATAGAAAACCAACAAAACCACAATAAATGCCAAGAAACTGCACCCAAACTGAGAATCCAAGAATCATAGGAAAGACACAGTTGTCACAGCCCCCAAAAAGGTCGATAACATGGCAAATACATCTCAGTCCTATCTCTCAAACTTAACGGACTTAATTCTCCAATTGAGCGACATAGACTGTCTAGTGGGATTAAAAAGCAAGATCGTTCTATCTGCTGCCTTCAGGAGTCACATCTTGCCCGTAAAAAGAAACACATTTTCAATGTTAAAGGCTGGAACACAATCTACCAAGCAAACGGCCCTAAATATACACGGCAGTTGCAATCGTAATATCAGATATAATAGACTTCAAATTAAAATTTGTGAGAAGAGATAAAGTACGTCACTACTTACCAATTATGGGATCTCTCCTTCAGGAGGATATTACAATTCTAAATATCTATTCGCCAAACAAAGGAGCACCCAAATTTATCCAAGAAACACTATATTCCCTCAACTCCCACATAGATCCAAAGACATTAATAGTTGAGAATTTTAACACACCACTCTCCCCACTAGATAGATCAACTCCGCAAAAACTCAACAAAGAAACTGCAGATCTAAACAACTGCATAAATCAACTAGATTTAACAGACATCTACCAAATATTTAACCCAGCAGCATCAGAATACACGTTTTTCTCAGGAACACATGGAAGATTTTCTAAAATAGACCACATTTTAGGCCACAAAGCAAACTTGTGCAAATTCAGAAACATTGAAGTTTTACATTGCATTCGCTCAGACCACAAGGGAATAAAATTAGAACTCAACACCAAAAGCCACCAAAGAAAGTCTGGGAACACATGGAGGCTGAACAACACACTGCTGAATCACCAGTGGGTCAGGGAAGAGATTAGAAAGGAAATTCAAATGTTCATGATGTAGAACAAAAACGAGCACACAAATTACCAGCTCCTCTGAGACACAGCAAAGGCAGAACTCAGAGGTAAGTTTATAGCTCTGAGTTCCTACATCAACAAATTGGAGAGATCTGAAACCAACAATTTAATGAGGCATCTGAACCCTCTTGAAAGAGAGCAGCAAAATAAACCCCAATCCAGTAGACGGAAAGAAATAATTAAAATTAAATCAGAATTAAATGAATTAGAATCCAAAAAAAAAACTATACAAAGAATCAACAAAACAAAGAGTTGGTTCTTCAAAAATATTAACAAAATTGACAGATCCTTAGCAAATCTTATCAGAAAAAGAAGAGAACACACCCAAATAAATAAACTCAAAGAAGAGAATGAAAATATCACCACGGAAAAAACCAAGATTCAGAACATTTTAAGGGAATACTTCTCAAAACTTTATGCTGGGCTGGGAAGGTGGCTCAGTGGTAGAGTGCTTGCTTGCATGCATGAGGCCCTGGGTTCGATTCCTCAGCACCACATAAGAAAAAAAGCCGGAAGTGGTGCTGTGGCTCAAGTGGTAGAGCGCTAGCCTTGAGCTGAAGAGCTAAGGAACAGTGCCCAGGCCCAGAGTTCAGGCCCACGACCAACCAAAAAAAAAAAAAAAAAAAAACTTTATGCTAATAATTTTGAGAACTTGGCAGAAATGGACTTTTTCCTAGCAAATATTGACACGCCAATACTAAAATAAGAGGAGTTAAACCATCTTAACAGGTCCATATTTAGCATTGAAATAGAAACAGCAATAAGAGATCTCCCAGCTAAGAAAAGTAGAGAAATAGAGGGTTTTACAGCGGAATTCTACAAGGCCTTCAAAGCTGAGCTCACACCAATACTCCTCCAACTCTTCAATGTAATCGAAAGAGAAAGTTCACTACCGAACACATTCTATGAAGCCATCATGACCCTTATCCCAAAACCAGGCAGGGACTCATCAAAGAAAGAGAACTATAGACCCATTTCTTTGATGAACATTGATGCAAAACTTCTCAACAAAATTTTGGCCAATTGACGTCAACAATTCATCCAAAAATCATACACCATGATCAAACAGGATTCATTTCAGGGATGCAAACCTGGTTCAATATACACAAATCAATTAATATTATTCATCACATCAACAGGAGCAAGAATAAGAACCACATGGTTATTTTAATAGATGCAGAAAAAGTGTTCGACAAGATCCAACACCCCTGTATGATGAAGGATTTGGAAAAATTAGGAAACCATGGAACATGCCTCAATACAATAAATGCTGTATATGACAAACCTACAGCCAGCATTATAATCAATGGTGAAAAACTAAAGCCATTTCCTCTTAAGGCAGGAACAAGACAATGATGTCTATTCTCTCCACTTCTTTCCCACCTAGTATTAGAATGCCTAGCTACAGCAATAAGGCAAGATGCACACATAAAGGTGATCCAAATAGTGAAAAAAAAAAACAAAACTCTCCTACTTTGCAGATGACATGATCATGTATTTAAAGAATCCCATAGACTCCACTCCCAAATTACTCAAGCTGATTGAAAACTTTGACAAAGTAGCAGGGTATAAAATTAACCCTCAAAAATCAATGGCTTTTCTGTATGCCAACAATGAGAAAAGTGGGGCTGAAGTTAGGAAAGCAACTCCATTTGTAATAGCCCCAGAAAAAATAAAATACTTAGGAATTAACTTAACCAAAGAAGTGAACGACCTCTATGATGAAAAGTTTAAAAACTCGAAAAATGAAATCAAAACAGAACTTAGAAAATGGGAAAAACTTCCATGCTCCAGGATTGGAAAGATTAACATCGTCAAAATGGCAATACTTCCCAAGGCTATCTACAAATTTAAGGAGATACCTGCCAAAATTCCTACCTCATTCCTCAAGGAAATAGAAGAGGCAATCCAAAAATTCATAAGGAACAATAAGACCCCGAATAGCAAAAACGCTCCTCAACGGAAAGAACACTGCTGGAGGAATATCAATACCAAAATTCAAACTCTACTATAAAGCCAAATGAATAAACAGTTTGGTAATGGCACAAGAACAGACCTCAGGACCAATGGAATAGAATTGAAAACCCAGAAATGAACCTACAGACTTATAGCTATCTAATCTTTGATAAGGGAGCTAAAAAAAATAGAATTGAAGAAAGACAGCTTCTTCAGTAAATGGTGCTGGAAAAATTGGTTAACTACTTGTAGAAAACTAAAGCTAGATCCTTATATATCACCCTGCTCCAGAATCAACTCCAAATGGATCAAAAACCTCGGATTCAAAGCAGACACTCTGAAAACATTACAGGATGGAATAGGAGAAATCCTAGGTCTCCTTGGCACAGGCCAAAATGTTCTTAATAGAGACCCGGAAGCACAACAAATCAAATAAAGGTTGGACAAATGGGATTGCATGAAGTTTCAGAGCTTCTGCATGGCAGAGGACATAGCTAGCAAGATCAATAGAAAGCCCACAGATTGGGAGAAGAACTTCACTAGCCATACAATGGACAGGGGTCTCATATCTAAAATATACTTGTAACACAAAAAATTAAATCCCCCAACAACAAATCCTCAAAGAAACAACTGCCCAATAAATAAGTGAGTTAATGACTTAAAGAGAAACTTCTCTGAAGAAGAAAAAAGGATGGCCAATAGACACATGAAGAAATGCTCAACCTCCCTAGCCATAAAAGAAATGCAAATCAAAACAACATTGATATTCCAACTCCCCCCAGTTAGAATTGCAAAAATCAATAACTCTAATAACAACAGATGCTGGAGGGCATATTGACAAAAGGGAACCTTACTGCATTGTTGTTGGGAGTATAAACTTGTTCAACCACTTTGGAAAGTAGTATCGAAGATCCTCAAAATACTCCACATTGAGCTCCCCTATGACCCAGCAGTCCCACTTTTTGGCATTTACCCAAATATTTACAAACAAGACCACACTAAAGCTACCAACACAACCATTTTTATTGCAGCATTATTTACCATATCTAAGATCTGGAACCAACACAGATGCCCCTCAGTAGATGAATGGATCAAGAAAATGTGTTATATATACACAATGGAATTCTATGCCTCCATCAGAAAGAATGACATTGCCCCATTTGTTAGGAAATGGAATGACTCGGAAAAAATTAAATTAAGTGAAGTAAGCCAAGCCCAAAGAAACATAGGTCCCATGATTTCCCTTATTTGCAATATCTAGTATATATATGAGTCAAGCTGAACAGGTCAGATAAGGTGATGTTAGGAAAATGAACCCTAAAATATGTATTTTAAATGTTTTTTTTATTTCATGCATTTGTTTCTAATGCAATTTTACAATTATTTCCTTGTTGCTTTGTATGTCTCTCCCCTACAATATAAACCCTGCTTTCACTGTATTTGATATCGGTATAATTTGTGGAGGGGAAGGGGAAAAACAAGTCGTTTAAATAAGGATACACGTGGACCCGTTGCAACAGTGCAAATACAAGTTGTCATGTCCAAAACGAACTTTACAACTTTGGTGGGGGGGAGAGGATTGGGAGGGGCGAGTAGGGGGAGGCTGGAAAGTGATGGGAAGGGGAAACAAAGGAGGAGACTACAATGCTTGATAAGAAATGTACTCATTATATTGCCCATGTAATTTTCACCCCTCTGTACATTATTTTCACAATAAAAAATAAATAAAAATTAAAAAAGAAATATATCCATTACCTGAATTATATGATTACAATCTCTGTATAAATTACATTTATAATAACAATACAAAAGAAAATCAGACAAATATAATACTGGAGGCTTGAGTCAAATGAAAGAAAATCATATGTATGTGATACCAAGCTCAAACCCCATTATCAGTTTCCTGTTCAAAATGGCTCTTCTCATCACTTGTACTTTACCTAGCTTATGAGAGTGGTGCAAAGTTAAAGAGTGAGGAATAAGTCATACATACAGGAGAAAGTTCATCTATCAGGCAGAAAATAGTACTTACAAAGAGCAGCACTTGCTAGAACACATGCTGACTAGAATACATGCTGGTTCAATGTTTTCTGAAATAAACAAACCTAATTGAGCTTTAATACAGGCTCCACTATATACAAACTGGGGACTCAAATTTAACTAAACTCTCTGGACCTCAAATTCTTCATAAGTAAAGTTAGCATAACAAAACTTATCTCATCGTATTATGAGATCTGGATGTCATCAGATATGGAGTGGGTTGTGTCTTAGGTCTGTGTGAAACACTCAACCTCTGCTTGAAAGAGTATAAACTGGCATGATGTTTACCATATTACTTAAGAGTAATACAACACCCACTACAGGCTCACTTCTCTAATCCTACTTAGAAAAGAGGCTGAGACCTCAGGATCTAGGTGCTAAGTCAGCCTGGAGAAGAAAGTAAATGAGATTCATCTCCTATGACCTCCAAAAAGGTGAGGGGGAGGTTTTCTTCAAGTGGTAGAGGGCTAGACTTGAGCATAAACTGCAGGAATAGTGCCCAGGCACTGATTTCAAGTCCTAGGATCAGCACACACACACACACACACACACACACACACACACACACACACACACACACACACACACACACACACACACACACACTAAATTTTTTATGCTGGTATCACTGCTATTAATAACACTTTCCCCTCCTCCAAACTCACCAGCTCTTTGTGTGTGTGTGTGTGTGTGTGTGTGTGTGTGTGTGTGTGTGTGTGTGTGTGTGTGTGTGTGTGTGTGTGTGTGTTTGGCAGGGACTTGCCATGTAGCTCAGGCTGCTCTTGAAGTTACAATGCTCCTATTATCTTTTCTGGTTTTTTGAAAAACCTGAAATTAGAGGTTAAATGGATAGCTCACGTGGTAAGGGACTAGTTAATGAGCAACAGAATCAATTACCGAGTTCAAGTTCCAGTCTTAGACTTTAAATAAAATCAGAAATGATTTTTCTTAAATGAAAAAATGACCATAGGAATCATCTGACACCTAAATGTATGATTCAAAAGAGAAATCCTGAAAATGTTCAGGAAGTCAGAATTTAAAAATTCAGTGATTACCATGTAGACAGTTGATCAGAGCATCTGTACCTTGATGCTAAATGAAGTGGGCTACATTAAAAACTTAAAAATTGTACATATTTACACTGCTCAAAAAAACACAACAGGATTTTGTGATCCTCCTCCCAAGAAAATGTGGTATATATACCCAATGGAATTCTATGCCTCCATCAGAAAGAATGACATTGCTCCATTTGTTAGGAAATGGAAAGACTTGGAAAAAATATATTAAGTGAAGTAAGCCAGGCCCAAAGAAACAGATCCCATGGTTTCCCGTATTTGCAATATCTAGCATATGTCTGAGTCAAGCAGAAAAGTTCAGATAAGGTGATGTTAGGGAAATGAACCCTAAGGTATGTATTCACATGTTATTTTTTTCTTTCATGCGATTGTTTTTAACACATTTATAAGATTATTTCTTTGTTGTTTGTATGTCCTTCTCCCACAGTATAACCCCTGCTTTCACTGTATTTGATGTCGGTATAATTTGTGGAGGGGAAGGGGAAAATAAATCGTTTAAATAGGGATACAGGTGGACCCATTGCAACAATGAGATATACAAGTTGTTATGTCAAAAACGAACTTTACAACTTTGGTTGCGGGGGGGGGGGGTAGCGGGGAGGATGGGGGGGCCAGGAGGAAGGTGGGAAGGGATGGGAAGGGGAAACAAAGGAGGAGGCTGCAATGCTTGATAAGAAATGTACTCATTATCTTGCCCATGTAATTATAACCCCTCTGTACAGTATTTTCACAATAAAAAATAAATTAAAAAAAAAAACCCACAACAGGTCAGCACTGGGAAATAATGCTTGTAATTCTAGCTACTCAGGAGGCTTAGATATGAGGATAGAGGTACAAAGCCAGCCTGAGCAGGGAAGATTTTGAAACTCTTATCTCCAATTAACCACTAAAAAATCAGAAGTGACGCTGTGACGCAAGTGGTAGAGCACCAGCCTTAAGCAGAAGTGTTAGGGGAGAGCACCCAGGCCAAATTCAAACCTCACAACCAACGCCCCCCCCCCACGCACCTTGCTTATTCTCTGTATCTTGATTACTCTGGCTATTTGAATCATTTTTCTCATAATGACCAAATATATGTTGCTTTTCAACAGCTGCATAATTTTTAATTCATCACTTAAATTGAGCATATTATGGGTCATTATTTTTTTTTTTTGGTTTAGGAAAATCTCAGTTATATCTTGTTTTTTTTTACTATTTATTTTTGGCAGCACTGTTGCACAAATTAATGAGTGGATAACACTCAGCATACCATATGATTTAAATGTAGGTAACACAGCTGGGCGGCAGTGGTTAATGCCTGTAATACTGACTATTCAAGAGCCTGAGAGCTGAGAATTGTTGTTTGAAACTAGACCAGGCAGGAAAGAGAGATATTTCTTTTCTCTTATGCATAATCAAAAGATCTGAAAGTAAAACTATAGCAAATGCTAGAGTCCTAGCCTAGAGAAGAATAACATCAGACTGGCACCCCCATAGACACATCAAAACTAAATGACATACAGTTTTGAGACTTCTTTGCATCATCTCAACTTCCTAACTGCATGGAAAATTGGAAATTTAAAACTGGAAACTTAAAAATCTATTGATTATTTTTTTAAAAAAGTGATGAAAGTTTTAATCATGTCCATTCCCAACCAGTGCTGCACCATATAAAGGCAACACCATGGAGACAACCTGTCATCCTCTTCTTCCCCACCCATCACTCTGCCGCTGGCCCCCTGCTGCAGCCATCCTCATAAACCCTTGTTTCTAGTGAAGTGAGCCCAACCCCTCTTTCTGACCCCTCTCATCTACATTGGAAAGACACCTATCCAACATTGCTTTGTCTACTCCTATCCTCATTCCTTCCCTCACCCCAGGACCACTCTGTTTGCTCCTTCTGTCCTCCTCCCAGGTCACCTTAACATTCATGGATGTGGGAATGTGTGCTCATGCTTATATGAGATGAATGCTTGGCCAGAACATAGGCAATACACTCACCAGAATGGTTCTCCCGGGAAATGTTCCTGGACAACCCAGATTCTAGGTAAGCTCCACCATCCATCAAGTCCCCTCCAAGTCCTCCACTGCTCCTTCTTTACACTATGGAAGCCATCCCAACACAACTCTCTTTCTAGTTGAGTGGGCCCAAACCTCTTCTTGGAACCATATCCTTTTGCTAGGCTCCACTATCCTCCAGTTGACTTCCCCTCCTCACAGCCTGGCCCACACCCACCGTGTTCCTTCCCCCTCCGCCTACCTTGTATCCTGCCCCACCCTGTCCCTCTGGACTCAAGGCCACCCCAACATTCGTAGGTGAGGGGAATGTGTGTGCATGTACATCTGAATGCATGTACGTGATGCCCAACTGACCTGCACATTGGCAATACAGTCACCATAGACAGAGGCTACTGTAGTTTGAGGTTCCTAGGTCTCCTGGCATCTGCTGACAGTTGTAGGGCTGGAGGTGGGGAAGCTGTTGCTACCTCCTGCTTCTGAGATGTGGTACTAGAGGGACTCTAGGGCTTCAAGTGAGGCAGATCTCCACCTTCCTCTTGTGTGGCCCTAGGTGCTGGACACATCCCATGATGACTCTGATTCCAGGTAAGTGGGCCTGTCTCCCTACCTGACCAAATCCTCACTGCCTTTTCTGGGCCAGATCCTTACCCCTACTTTCAGCTCCAACCCTCACCCCACTCTTGGATCCACCACTCACCTCACTTCCTCACCCCCACTGTAACCCCAACCCTCACTTACAGCTTCACCCCTCATTCCCAGTATTGTATCCACCCACACCCCACTTACGACTCCACTATTCACCCCCCATTTCTGACCTCATCCATCACCATATCGGATCCACCCTTCATCCTACTTCTGTTATCAACCTACCCACACTTCCAACCTCACCCCTCACAACCATGCTCTGATGCACCCTTCATCCTACTTCTAGCCCCAACCTCAACACCAATTCTGGTCCCACTCACACATCCAACTTAGGTCCCACACCTCATCCACACTTCTGCTTCCATTCCTCACATTCATTTCTGGCTTCATCCCTCACCCTCACTCTTAGATCCACCTCTCACCCCACATCGGGCCTCAAACTTACTACTACTTCTAGCTCCACTCCTCAGTCCCCTTCCAGCCCAACCCTCACCCTCACTTCTGACCCCAACCTTACCTCCCACTTTGGTACCACACCTTATCCCAACTTTCATCTCCATCCCTCATCCAAGCTCCTCTTCCCCTCCCTTCTCCCAGTTCTACTCATCTTCCCATGGGAACAGATGCATGCATGTGGGCATGTGTGGACATCTGCTCATGCACAAGGCATTCCCATAGCATACTTGGAAGTGGTGCCAAATTTCTTGAACAAGGTCTGTGAGAGCTGCCAGAGAAGGAAGGCCTAGAGTAAGTCTTCCCCACTTCACCTCCTGGCTTAGGCTTTTTTGTCTAATGTCAGTACTGCACTTATCATTCTTGGAAAACAAAGATTTAGGTGAGTATCTTCCCTCATCCCTCAGCTCCGGTTCCCTGTGGGATCCATCCTGGGAAGACCCTATTTTGAGTTAAGTGGGTTTAGTGGACCTGTCCCTTCTACCCGGTCCTTCCTATTTCCCCACCCCCACCTTCCACAGCCTCCCCAGCTCCCCTGCCACCTTGCCCACTCTCCTCCCACTGCCCTCAGTCCCTCAACCCTGTTCTCCAAGCCTCTGTTCTCTCAACATGCGTGGGTGAAAGGATGTCCATGAAATGCACACTTAAGTATACACACGCACATGCACATGCATGTGGTACAAGGTTGGTCTGGACATAGGCTGTGGCAGTCACCAGAGAAGGAAGGCTGGGGATTAGAGTCCACCTTACTAAAACCTGTAGTGCAGGGCTCACACATTCACTGGTGGTTGTAGTACTGGAGCCATTAACACTGCCACCCACCCCCAAGTGGTCTCTCAACTGCTGGAGGGAACTAGTGTCCAAAGACCTCTTCAGATCTCCATCTTGCTGGAACACATGTGCCCAAGTGCCTTGAGGCCCCATTTTGAGGTAAGATGGCCCTTCCCCTGGTGTGGTTGCTGAGGCACGATGAAGGGTTACGCAGTTGTACACATGTAGCTTCAGATAGGAATGAATGTATGCTTAGGAGTCCACTTGAGAAGGAAGGTGTGGGCTGTTTGACAACCTGGGTTTCTTCTCAGGCATAACTGGGGATTGCTTGCGTCCAGTGTGTCAACTGAGAGTGGCGATGGGGTTGGAGCCATTGAGTCTACTGCCTTCACCAAACTTTTCATACACTGACTGTAGTGATGTGCTACCCTCAGGAAGCCCCTGTTTTGAGGTAAGGGGTGCTCTATCCTCCAGAGTGTACAGAATCATGCGTGAAGTTTGTGTGTGTGTGTGTGTGTGTGTGTGTGTGTGTGTGTGTGTGTGTGTGTGCGTGTGTGCGTACGCACGCACGCACACACACGCACACAGGTTCTCATTTACCTGTTGCCAGATTTACCTGATAATGTGTTACAGTGGGACTAAGAGAAGGAAGGCTAGGGCTTGGTGTTTGTCCCATGTCCCTTCCTGGCCTCTATAGACTTGGTTATGGGTTTGAATCTGGGGATTGTGCCACCCTCCTCAAATAGCACTTCACCTGCTACAAAGAGGTCTTGTTCAAGGGATTCTTCAGCTTCACCTCCAGATCTCCATCTTCCTGGTCAGTGTCTAACCAAGTTCATAGGTCATTATCTCATGTCCATATTTGAGACAAGTGGGCTCCCATCTAAATTCTCATGAGATCCTAATTATGTGGGAGGATTTGTGTTTAGGTGAGTACACAGTGTGCAAGAACACATATTCATGGTGCCAAATTAGCCTGAGCATGTGCTATAGAGAATCTAAGAAAAGGAAGGCTATGGCTAGGATTCTGCCCTGACTCCCTTTCTGCTGTAGCCTGTGTAGTTGGAAGGTCTGGGTTTGATGTTAGGGATGCTTTCTCCAAAGCCCACCAGTGCTTCAACTGATACAGGGAGATCTTGGTATTTGAATCAGCATTTGATTGTTAGCCCACAAATATTCTAAAATATTTTTTTCCAATTCAACAATTTTTATTGACACTATTTTTCTGTGGCACCACTTAAGCTAGGTCTTAGTTACTTCACTGACCTCAAATGAGAGCTTTCTTAAGGGCAAAATAAGATTTACATTTTTCTCATAGTATCTGGTACTGTGCTACATTATGTAAAAGTTTTATATCATTACTGGGTGTGGGAAGGGCGGGTCATGTATTTTAAGGTTAAATGTTGTGTTGGGTTTGTGGGTAACCTGCATAATTATGGTAGCAAGACCTTTTATCAAATGAGAATTCTTTTGTGATATCCTGACTTGTCAACTGCAGAAATTAAGGGGAAATCATTCTGTTGTTGCGGCTTCTGATGGAGAAATTTCCATCGAGAGTCACAGAAATGATGACCTGGATGAATGACTTGGAAGGTGAAATCACAGAGATGTGGCCTGAGCACTCTCTGAGTTCCGCAGTGCAAATGAAATTCCTCCTGAAGAAACTTGAGGTAATTATCTGAAAGCAGCTGAGCTTTTTTCACAGATCACTTGGAGGAGGCAAATTGAGCCAGTAGACATGGGGTGTGACTTACTTTTTATAAGACTTTCTTATTTAATTGCTTTTACAAAGGACTTTTACTGACAGCATGTCACTTTTTGAATACAATGCATCTTGATCAATGTCATTGCATTCATCCTTCTCCCACATATCTCCCAACCCCATCTCTATGTTCTCAAGTTACCTGGTTTTATATTCACGCATATACATTGACTATTAGGACTGTGTTTGGTTACCCACCTTCTCTCCCTCCAATCACCATCCTCTACCCCTTGACCTCCTCCCACTCTCCACATATGGAACACATGTTTCAGCCTCCTGGTATTCAGTTTGTTAAACTCTGAGTTGTTTAAAGGAGTTACACTCTTTCAATCTTCCATGAGTATACCAGAATTTATTCAGCTTGTATGTATGCCTAGGACCCTGAATATGTTTTTTCATGAATGTTTATAATTTAGATCTAACTTCCACAGAGAGAAGACATATGTCTTTGTCTCTCTAACCCTGACATACTTAACACGATTTTTTCAAGGACAATCTATTTCATGGCAAATGATCTTTTGAGTAAGAGAACAAGGAAGAAGTCATTTTAGCTTTTTGCAAATAGATATGTGTTGCTTTTCCATGATATTTCATTTTGTGTGTATATAATTGAATATGAAACTAGTTGTTTGTGGGCAGTGTACTTACCCTTAGAAATGCTGAAGATAAAGGAGCCATGTCATTACTTTAAATGACCTCTCAGGCTTTGAGGAAAAGGAGAAGGAGAATGGCTTCATCATCAAAGATAATAGTATCAATAGATATTTTTGTTATTCCCTGTCACATTCTAACTTGAGTACATGATATAATACTTAAGTGACTCATGCTTGCATTTCTACCTATCTTAGTTATGGAGTTTGTTTGGCAGGAAATTTCAAGAGATTTGTGCTCCAATTTTAGTAGTAGCCTTGGGGAAAAAGAAACTCAATGCTGAGGCCCTGAGTTCAAACCCCAGAATCAACACATTAAAAAAAACTTATCTTGGGCTGGGAAGGTGGCTCAGTGGTAGAACGCTTGCCTTGCATGCATGAGGCCCTGAGTTCGATTCCTCAGCACCACATAAGCAAAAAATAAAAGCCAGAAGTGGCACTGTGGCTCAAGTAGTAGAGTGCTAGCCTTGAGCTGAACAGCTGAGGGACAGCGCCCAGGCCCAGAGTTCAGGCCCCATGACCGGACCCCCCCCAAAAAAATCTATGCAAGCTTTAGTAACAAAACACCTAACACTTGTTTATGCTCCCCTCAGATGTCTGCATAGGAAATGCCAGATCTTTCCTGGATAAAAGAGTACAATTACTAAGCACAACAAAAGAAGGTTGGCCTTGTGCAGTTTTCACATTAGTATAGAAGTTGGAGTTATCCAAGCTTCCCTAGGGTCTTGACAGTGCTCCAAGGAACAGAGAAGCGCTGTATATTTGTGACACTCCTTAAGGGCATAAAGAGTCTGTCTGGAGTACATCATTTCTGTTTCCCAGGATATTGTTTCCATGAGCTCTCAGGGTAGTTTAGAAACTTGCAAAGCTCTCCCAACTGACTCTCAGAGGAACTCCTGGCCAGAGAGGGGTCCTGATATTTGTTCCAATGACTTGTAGCATCCCTCTATTTTTGTACACCCTCAAACATTTCAGTCTGTTTGACATATGTCCTCCTTTTCACAAATGTGTAATGGCCAGAATCTCCACTCCAAGCAGCATCCTTATGGGACATGGAAAAGGTAGAAAAATGCTGCTCACAGTGATTAATGTTGTGAGCATTGCATCTGCTAGGGGGAAATCCACTCAATGGGACAGTTTTCCATTCAGGATGTAGGTGTTTGTGCTCCTTGGGCATGCGTTTTAGGAGTTTTTGAATGGAGATGCACTACAACGAATGGATAGCAATCAGTGGGCTTTGATAGCCAGTTGTTGCTTTAGCTGAACACCTTCACAGATGATATTGAAAGCAAATTCTATGAGAGAATAGAGGTTGTAGAACACCTGGGAGTGATGAACCACCAATGGCACCAAGTAGATGGAATCCTATTAAATAAAAGATGCTTGAGAACACAGTTAGATGCATTATTTGGTCCTACAAGATACTACTTTCCAAAAAATTTTAAAAAGTGTTCAGATATTTTTATCACTGTGACTAAAATAATCTAAATTATAACCCCTTTATTATGTCTTATTTAGTATTCTTCATGGTTACATATAATGAGTATGAAAAATCTTACATCCTGCTTGGAATTTTAGAAGAAATTTTAGTTACGAAGGTGTCAAGTGCATTAAGTATAGTATCCCACATCTGTAATACCACCTGATTGGGAAGCAGAAATAAAACAGGATCATGGTCTGAGGCCAGGCCAGAGAAAAAACTGCTAAGACACCCATCTCAAAAAAATGAGCTGGCCATAATGGTTCACATGTGTAATCCTAGCTACTTATGTGGCAGGCATAGGTAGCCAGGTCTCAATCAATCTAGGATCAGCCCTGGGCAAAAAGCTCAAGACCTCAAATAAACAAAATGTCTAGAAGTATGTCAAAAAGAGTTGACTGCTAGCTGTTGTACTACCTAAGTCCTGTCTAGAAAGCACAGATCTTCTGAATACAAAACCCTCTGAATACAAAATTCCCCTCTCCCACCAAAAAGCCATTGTCCCATTTGAACATTTAATTTCAAGGCCACGGAGAGGTGGCAGATGGTGATATTCTCTTTAAAATTAGTTACTCAAAAGAGAAAAAGTTTTTTAGGCTTTGAAAGAATTGAAAAGGAAGAAAAATGCATGTGATTTTTATTAGCACTCAACGGCATGAACAGACAACGAGAGTGAGCAGAGAACTCACATCAAGGAATCCATGGCTAACAGATAACACTGAAAATCTTTTACCTCAGTTTCTACGTGTTGCTCACTGCAGTACAGAGACTATACAATGTCAATGGGATACCAGCAGAAAAAATGAGATATGAGAGTTACAAATGGTCAATATTCATCATTTTCTTGATTAATTTCTCTCTTGAGGGGCATTTGGGCTGATTCACTAAGCATGGTTGTGCTGAAAGCTTTATTATATCCTGGTTTGTAATCTTTTGGGTAAATCCCCAGGAGTAGAGTTGCTGGATCATAGGGTCATAGGTAGTCAAAAGTAGGGTGAAGGGAGGAAAGGTTGGAGAATGAAGAGGAGGAAAAGGGGAAAATGTAGAGAGGATTCCAGTAAATATCCTACCATTAATTGAGAAGAGTGAGGGAATGTTTGTGAAGGGGAGGGATTAATGAGAATGTTGAAAGTGGTGGCATTGATCAAGGCATATTGTATTCATAAACTGCTTTGTTTAATGACAACTCTGCTATGTAAAACAATAATTTAAGAAATCATGTTCCTAAAGTGATAAGCAATTACAAGCAATATTATGAGAATTTGTTCAGATGACCTCTAGGGTCCATAAATAAGACTTTTTTGATTAGGATGAGTTTTAGAACAGTAATTGTACAGACCATATTAAGAAAATTTGATGATTTCCAGCTATTCAAAATAATGATTGCTGGATATATGGCTCAAGTGGCAGAGTGATACCTAGTGAGAAAACGTGTCAAATATTTAATTCAAGTCCTGATCTCAAACAAAATAAAAACAATCAAGAAAAGTAGGGCAGTTTATTGGGCACCGGTAGCTCATGCCTTTAATTATACCTTTAATTGGAAGCTGAGATCTGAGGATCTCAGTTCAAAGTCAGCCTGGGCAGGAAAGTCTGTGAGACTCTCATCTCCAATTCACTGCCAAAGAAAGCTGGAAGAGGTATAGGGCTAGCCTACAGTGAAAAGCTCTGGGACAGAACCAAGGTTTTGACTTCAAGCCTTAGAATAGTGCATATAAATACACAGAAGAAGTGAGGCACTCAGGTTCTGGTGAAAATTCTTCTATGTGCTGGTAGTCTGTTGAGAGGGAATTACAGTGTGAAAAGCAGTGTGGATATTTGGTGATCCCTGGTTTCTTATCCAGGAGCTGCAGTGCAGTGTGTAGAAGACAAGTCTTTCTTCAGAATTTCGCTCTCTTGGATGGATTCCCCAATTTGCTCTAAGTTATTGAAAAGTAGAACCGAGTTAGGGATATATTTCATAATATGTCAGAGTAACGTTTCCTAGATTTTTTTGTTTACCTTAAGATCTTTACAAATTACTTTTAGTAAATCTGAAAAATCTAGCAATTGACTATTGTAAGTAGATGAGTTTTTCAGTTCAGGTGATCAAATATAACATATTGTATTGCAATTGAGTGCTTTCTTTTTTAAAATTACATTATTACATCTTCTGTAATTAATATAAATAAATGAAACAAACTACTGGAATATTCTGGATCTTGGCTATGGACTGGTGTTTGTAACCTAAAATCAAGAATCCGAATATTGTAATCAAACGTGAGACCCTCCCAGTTTTATAAATAAAGTTGTATTTGAACATAGCCTCATCCAATTTTTGTATGTTCTCATGATGCAAGGCAAATTTGAGTAGTTATTATTGAAGACCATATGGCCCACTCTTTACAAAACATGTTTGTTGAGCCTGTCCTAGAATATTACAGCACACTCCTAGTGAGCATGTGGATACTATGCAAGATGTTTAACATATAGTTGGTCTAGAGGATGTCACTGGAATATTTTTTTTAATTTTTATTTTTGTTATTGTTGTTGTAGTTGTTGTTGGGGAAGGGGGATCATCAAGCTTGAATTCTGGGCCTGGGCATTGTCCTGGAGCTTCATGCCCAGGGCTAACACTTTATCATTTTGAGCCACAGCTTTACTTGTGGGGTTTTGCTGCTGCTGCTGCTGCTGCTGCTGTTGTTTGTAGATAATTGGAGATAAGAATCTCAGGGACTTTCCTACCCAAGCTGGCTTCCACTCTTGATCCTCAGCTCTCAGTCTTCTGAGGAGCTTGGATAAAAGCTGTGAGCCATTGATGCCTGGTTAATTTCTTTTTTAAAATTTGATAATTTTTGTTTTCATCTGATTTCATATTCTATCAAAATATGTGCGGAATACCTTTTTCCACAGACTCAAGTCTCCTATCACTCTTTCCTGGGGGCTGTCCTGCAAAAGCGCCCTCAACCACTATGAACTCTATGAGGGGCCCTTATGGCAGCTGAGTGTCCAGGGCAAAGGTGGCAGAGGAGGCAGTGACACCTGGGGATTGGGCAGGGGCAGGGCATACATAGAGGAAAGTGAGCACTGCTTGTATGGGCAGCCTCAGTTCAGGAGCAGACAGCCCAGGGGGTTGATGTCACGGGCAGCCCTGGGGGCTCTGTCGGCTGCATGGAGGTAGCAGTGGTGCTGCTGCTGCATCTCCTTGCCTGCCATCGTCTCCATTGTCCCTGAAGCGCAGGTGCATGGGCTCCACCTTGAGCGAAGGGGCTTAGGGCAGCCGCTGGCAGTCCGGGATTTTCTGACAGGCCTGTTGCTCATCCTGCAGGCAGCCAGAAATTCACACAGGCCATCCAGATGAGGTCGGCATGTGTACAGCCACTGACTGTCTCCCTGAGGCACTTGACCTGGTGGAGAATCCAGTCCTTGGGGGCTCAGCTGGCAGCGGGGGGCTCAGGCTGCTGAGTAGCATCTGGTACTCCCAGCTGCTGGGCAGGGCCCAAAGACCAGACCTCAGGCAGTAGCTGCAAGGTCGAGGCAATGGGCAAGGCGTGGTGCGATGAGCCAAGGTGCCCAGGT
This sequence comes from Dipodomys merriami, assembly GCF_024711535.1. Classification (NCBI taxonomy): domain Eukaryota; kingdom Metazoa; phylum Chordata; class Mammalia; order Rodentia; family Heteromyidae; genus Dipodomys; species Dipodomys merriami. Next base: position 16,843 of record NW_027203064.1, on the reverse strand, counting down.
CCCTGAGGCCTTGCTGTCTGGTCTCCACTGCCAGCTTGGAGGTTCACAGCCTGGTGGCTGCCCCCTGCTGCTGTATGGCTTTCCAAGGACTCTAGCCTTAGCAGGGTGCTTGGAACCAGAGGCCTCATGTACAGCCCTCCTCCTTTTCACACTGCAGCAGAATTGTGGGCCATAACAAGCTGCGCTGACCCGCCCCATTTTGCAAATTTGGTGTTGGAGATGCTGACCTGTGGCCCACAGACCCTCACAGCAGCGGTCTTGGAGCCCAGGAGGCAATGCCTTTGGCACCCCATCTTGGACAAAAGGACTAGGAGTGGCAGAGGCAAAGGGGCCGGAGTGGCTTTGCAAATGATTTAAGTACACTTTATTTGGGAGTATACTGTCTTCTCAATATGTGTAACATATTAGTTTTGTTAGGTGAATATGTGGCCATGTCTACATTGGTATTATAAAGAGAATGTAAAGAGGGATTAAATTACATGAGTCAGATAATGAATACATTTCCTTTTGTATAGTGCCTTCTTTTCCCTCCCTCCCTCCAAGCCCCTTCCTCCCATTAATTGAATATTTAAGGAATTCTCTGAGGAAATATGGACTAATGTACAATAAAATCTTTATGACAGTAGAGGCTTGACCCAATCACATTTATTTTTTTGTAGAATACAGAAATCTATTTTCTGCAATGAAGAAACAACCACGAGCTAACCTTGGAGACTGGAGGGAAGTTACTGGGCACCCTAACCTGGGCACTAAGGAGAAGATCAATCAGCCTGAAAGGATGCCTGAAAGAACACAGAACTGCAGCTTGGTGAGATGATCAAGCAGGTCCAGAGCATTGTAGAGGTGGCATTCACTTACTTTTCTACTGATGATATTCACATACCATCATAGTTTTATTTGCTTTATAAAAGAAAGGAAAGTTTAGAAAGTTCAGCATTGGGAATTTTCCAATGTAAAGGCAAGGCTTACTAACAATTATGTTGTGCTCAATAATAATACAGTATGGAAAAAGGATCAGTGTAGAGTATATAAAAACTTTAAGTACTGTGAAGATACTCTTTTATGAATCATGAAACTTTGTCCATGGAGCACAAATCTAATTTTATATGTTTTACAGTCCTGGGATATAATACATACAGTTTTCTGCTATCATTAGAAAAGGTACAGTTCCACATACTGAAATCCTACATGATTTAGAACTAATTAAGGAGTGTTTTATTCTGTGTCATTAGTAGAAAAATGATTGTTTTGTTTGGCCCCAAATAGCAAATTATTCTCAATGATTATGAACTATTTTGAACCTAATAAAGCTGTTTTGAATTCGAGTTCATTTTTTTTCTGCCAGTTCTGCTGGGACATGAACTCAGTAACTGGGTGCTGCCCTGTAGCTTTATAGCTCTTGGCTAACATTCTACTGCTTGAGACACTGCTATAGTTTTTTTGCTGGTTGGTCTTTTACTGGTTGGGATAAGAGACTTATAGACGGTTTTGCACCAACTGGCTGCAAACCATGATCCTCAAATCTCAGCCTCCTGAGTGGCTTGGATTACAAGCATGAACCATCAGTATGTGACTTCTGTTATGCTTTTTCATAGTAAATTTTCTCAAATGAGCCCGAAAATGTATCAATATGTGCATCCATGAATGAGTGAATACATTTATTTCTTCTGTGAAGTAAGTCATAAACTAAATAAGATTAAATAGTTTTTTTTTCAAATCTGAGAACAAAACCCAGGGCCTGGCACTTGTGTCTGGCCATTATCTCTCATTGGTTCTCAGAATGACATTTTTCTTTTTTTGCTGCAAAAACTGGCAGTGGCCACTTCATTGGCCCGGATAGAACAGGAGCATCTTCAGAGATTGTGTTTGGGGCCTAAGTGAATGTAAATAATATCTTCCCCACCAGCTAATATGTCCTCATCACTGTCTAAATAATTTCTTTTAGATATATTGTCTTATTATTGTACAAAATAATGGACTCCATTATATTTTCCTATTTTCATACTACTTATTTTCATAATATTCACTTTCATTACACTCTTTTGCCTGTCTCCTCCCATGGTTGCTTCTTGTTTTTACATTTTTCTCTCTCTCTCCCTCCCTCTCTCTTACTCTCGCTTTTTCTCTCCTTCCCTCTCTTTCTCTCTCTTTCTCTGCTTGCCTCTCTGCTAGTATTTGCTTTACACTTTCTACCTGCACTCCCCCTTTTAAGCAAAGCCTCAAGTTCTGGGTTTCTGCTTATTAATTGGAATTAAGAATTTTATCCAGGCATCGGTGGCCCTCACCTGTAATCCTAGCTAGTCAAGGTGCTGAGATCAGAAGATTGCGCTTCAAAGCCAGCCTGGGCAGGCAAGTGCATGAGACTCTTATTTCTAATTAACCACCAGAAAACCAGAAATGGCTATGTGGCTCAAGTGGTAAGGTGCTTGCCTTGAGCTGAAGAGCTGAGGGGTAGTGCCCAGGCCCAGAGGTCAAGCTTCATGTCTTACCAAAAATAAAAGTGTTTCCATAGATTTTTCTTTCAAACCATGATAATAAATTACATTTGTTCATGTAGATAATATAGGAATTTAGTATTGTTGGGTTATTAACAACTACTTAAATTATTTTTGAAAAATCATAATGAACTATGCTTTATGAATCTCATCTTATTCTGAAATATTACAAAAACAGTAGAGTTCTTCTATAGGGTCCCAATGTAATAGGAAGCCCTGTTCCATATCAGAAGTATCTATCAACCATTTCTTTCTCCTGTATCTTATTTTACATCTATTCAATTATTATTTTTATTTGTCAATTATCTTTCAGTAGTTGTACAAAGGAGTTGCCATATAACAAAAGCAGTTTATGAATACAGTGCATATTGATTTGTGCCACACCTACAATAATCACACCCCCCTCTGACCCACCATTCCCTTTTATTTCTTAGTTTTGCAGTATAGGCAATGAATTCCTTTTTAGCAAATTTAGTTTTATTTATTTATTTATTTATTTATTTATTTATTTATTTATTTATTTATTTATTTATTGTCAGGCATGGGGTTTGAACTCTGGGATTGGGCATTATCCCTCAGCTGTTGCACTCAAGATGAGCACTCTACCACTTGAGCCAGAGCGCCACTTCCTGTTTTTTAGTGGTTTATTGGAGATAAGGGTGACATGGAGTTTCCTGCCCTGGCTGGCTTTGAACTGAGACCCTCAGATCTCAGCTTCCTGTGTAGCTAAGATTACAGGCCTGAGTGGCCTGTGCCCTGCTGATTATAGTTATTTTAAAGAGGTTGTGTAGAGGGATTTCATTTGCATAAGTCAGATGAGAACATTTCCTTTCATACAACATCTTCTGTTCCCTCACTTTCTCCCAATGAGCTTGACTACATTCTGCCCCTTCCTCCCTTCATTTGTCTACCCTTTCCCCACCCTCTTTTTGATGTACCCCAATTTCTTGCAATAATATTCTCAGGCTTTGTCCTAGTCCTTCTAAAGATTATACTACTTGGGCCACATTGGCAGCAGCGATGGTGGAGCAGGAAGGCTCTCACAATGAAGCCCACAATCACATGCAAGTTAAGCTGCATGGAGAAAGGCGGCCAGTATGGGGCACACCAAATGTACTGGACCATCTTCTTCAGGTACATGTCCCAGAGCAAGCCCGCTGAGGCCCAAGAGCTCATGTGCTCAGGAGCATACTGCTGTTCTTCCTTCATGGCCAGCAAAAAAACACAGCAGAGCTGTCCATGCTGGTGTTGGAGTCCCTGAAATAGATGTAGATGGCAGAAATGGATGGAGTGTCTGGCTAGGATGTTCAGTTGATGGACCCCTTCTCCAGAGCCCTGAAGTGTTCCAGTTGGGGTTCCTGGAAATGGGGCCATCCTTAGCTCCTTCCATTTTGGGCCCTGACCCTGTGGAAAGAGCCGAACTACTGGGAATCTTGATACTACTTTCTACACTCCACAGACGGTGAGGGCTGCGCCAACATGCTGGTGGAGGACTCCACGGCCCAAAGCTTCCATGGCAAGTGGACATACTTGTGGCTCAGGCAGTGCTGCAGTTTCTCTATTGGAAAACAAAACCAGGTCTGTGGTCTTCATCATGTATGCACAGAAGCAACATCCATCAAGCACGGGCCGCCCTCCATCCAATCCCTGCTCCACTTCATCTGATTTCTGCTGCTGGCCTTGGATGGCAGCAAGCTAACCACGGTCATGGTGCTGTGAGAGCAGTTCCAGCCCTCCCTGTGCAGGTACCCAATACATGACAAGTAGCTCGACAGGACAGAACAGGACAGGAGCATTGTCCCTCAGGGTACATCCCAAGCTTTTGTCTTCCTATGGAGGCAGTTGGCCACGTCCTGGCCTCCCTTAATTACTCTATCACCTACAATTTTTCTTAGTTATGCTCTATGTATTAAAAACTTCCTTAAAGACAAGTTATACTGTTCATGGAGTTCATACTCACAGCTCTAAATACTGAGATGCCTAAAATATATCATTCTGCTTTGAGTAAATTCCCTCCAAAAGGTTTTCCAATTCAGAAGTTTATCTTTAATGGATTTTATAAAACCTTTCAAATGTTATACAAAAAAATAAGGACTAAGTAAATGAACGATCAAGTACTTAATGATTAGAAGACTCAATGTCCTGAAACAATTTTCCTTAACTGCTCAGTACATAGAGTATAATTCCAGACAAAATTCAGCCAGATATTTTTACGAGAAACTTTTAAGAGGGCAAATAGTATTTCCTCACTTTCTAAGGAAATATTTTTGTAGAATCAAAATGATCTCTTCAAAGTTTTAGGAAAAGTCAATAATAAATTCATCAGTACCTAGAGTTTTATAGATTGAAATGCATTTAAATGTAAATTTAGAAAATTTGTGTAGATTCCATTTTTTTTCGTTCTTCCTTAAGTAGGTTTGATAGGTTTCATCTTTGAATAAATCATCTGAAGTTGTTTATTACTGTACTTTTAAATTTTATAACGGTAGGATTTCTGATAAAGTACTCATTTGTTTTGGTTATTGGCAACTGGTTTCTTCTCTGTTTTGTTATTTTGTATTTTGATACGTCTTTTAAAATATATATCCATTTATTGATCTATTCAGATACAGCTTCTATTTTCATTGATTTTCTCTGCTGTGTTCAAAAGCAGGATTTTTTTGCCACTTAACGAAATGATTCTTAAATAGAAAAGCAAAAGAAGAATAGAATAGAAAAATAAGAGTATCAGTTCAAGCTTGTAATCCTATCTACTCAGTAGGCAAAGAGCTGAGGATTTTGTTTCAAAGCCAGCCAGGGGAGGAAAACCTGTGAGACTCCTATCTCCAACTAAACACCAAAAATGCTGAAAATGGAGTTTGTGGCTCAAGTAGCAGAGCACTGAGCTAGAAGTACATATGTGAATCCCCAGTGTCCTGGTAAGTTGTGTTTGTTTGTTTTTTTTTTGAGGAGTGTAAATGTGTACAAATTTTAAGTCCTTAACGTAGCCCACTGCATGTAGTATGAAGTTACACATGGTCTGATCTACTGTCCATATGGTAATCACTGAGATTTAAAATTCTGTCTTCCTGAACATTTTCCAATTTTCTTCTTTGACCATACATTTAGGTATCAGGGGTTTCCTATGGTCAATTTTCATTTAAGGAAAAAATCATTTCAGATTTCATTTAAAGTTTGAGACTGAGACTTGTACTTGGTGTTTGATGTTGTTGCTCTTTACCTAGTACTTTACCAACTAAGCTATGACTTTAATCCATAATTTCAGGTTATTCAAAATGCTAGGAAAGGTAATAGTGATAATAATGCTATTAAGTCTTTCGCCCATCTAGATACCCACATTTGATTTGTTTGGGTTCCTAGTTTATCAGTATATTTATATGTCATAACTTTTGTTTTTGTTTTTGTGCTATTACTGGAGCTTGAAATCAGAAACTTGCCCTCTCCTTGAAACTGGACATTGTTAGCACACACTGGTAATTCTATCTACTCAGAGAACTGAGATCCAGGTTTAAATCCAGCCCAAGAAGGAAAGACCATGAGTTTCTTATCTCTAAATAATCCCCCAAATAAATTTGGAAGGGAATCTGTGGTTCAAGAGTAAAACACCGCCCTTGAGGGAAAATGCATAAGTGAGAAGGTAAGGTCTTGAGTTTAAACTCCAATATCAGCACTCAAAAACGTTGCTTTCCTTGAGCTTTATATTAAATTGCTCAGAAAATCAGCATTGTAGTAATGTTTAACATTACTATTACAATAATCAGTTATATTTATTGATGTTATTCCTTTATTTTCCTAAAGTTTACTGACACATTAATATCCAGTAATAGAAAGACAGGATTACTCTTTCTTTCACAAGTATTTATGGTAGTTGAATATATGGAACAGAGGTGCATACCAGGAGTTTGGACTGAAGAGAGATATTTGCAAGCTCTTCACATAAATAAATGATAGTTGAAGACCCTGTGGGCATGTATGAAATAAGCTAAAGAAACCAGCAAGGAAAGATAAGGCATGATTCTGGAAAGCAAACAATTTTGGAAGAATAGAAAACAAGAAAAGTATGTAGCTTTTGGTAAGAACTTTCTAACTCACCTACACAGTGAGCACATTTGATTCCTCATTTCTAGTAAAAGCCATTTTATTTTCATTAACAATGATCTATTTGTTCCATTATATAAATTTAACATATTATATATTTCCTAGTAGATTAATATTTATACTTTTTTTCCTTTATAGAAGAAGTCCTACATTGTAGACAAGGCTTACCTCAAATCCTTATTCTCTTGTGTCAGGTTCCTGAGTTTTGGCTGGAATTACCATGTGGTAGCATAGTACTATATCCACTTAT